>NC_063185.1:1463545-1669048 GCF_023159225.1 Perognathus longimembris pacificus | reverse complement strand
ATATAACACTATCTGTGTATTTCCTAATCTGGTATTCTAGTATTTTGTTTAAATATTTATATGTATGTACTTTTTTCCATGAACTTGAACTGGTGCTCAACCTCAGCTTTCTTATTCCTGCCTGGCATTCTTCTGCAGGAGCAAACTTCAAGCCCAGCGTTTTGCTGGTTAAGTGGAGATGGAGTCTCATCGACTTTTCTTCCCAGGCTGGCTTCAAACTGCGATTCTCCAGATCTGAGTCTCTTGAGTAGATGGGATTACAGGTGGGAGCTGCCAGCAACTACTCGGTACGCACTTTCATTATAATTCCCTTGGCATGTTGATAAGAACAAAGTTATGATAGAAACAAGAATATAAGCTACAAAGTGCTTCCTCTCCTTTCTTTCTGAAAAACACTGTGTAGTGTTTCCTTTTTTAACATCTGACTTAATTTCCCATTAAAGCCTTTTGAATTAATTTACCATTAAAGCCTTTTTGTTGGCTTGCATGTTTTGAATGCTTTTAATCACAAGGACAATTACTTCAATGGTTATGTCAACAGGAATAGCTACCTCCCAAAGACTCGACTCTCTTATTTACTTGTGGCAGATCTTCTTACATAGTTACTCGGAACCAATTCTTGGTAATCTCTCAATACCATCAAAACCATTGATGGAATCCACTTTTCCCTTCTTGATATTCATGATTTGTTTTTTAATAGTCTTGCTAAAAATGTATTAACTTAATAAATCTTCTCAAAGAAACAAGTTTTTTGCTTTGCTCCAGTGCAATTTATTAATGGAATTTTTGTTCTGTCTCTCCTTTTTGTCTTTCACTTTTTAAGGCACATTTTTAATCAGCAAGTAACAGTTCTGCTTATTAATGGAGCTCAGTGTGATCATTTAACATATGAGTATACTCTGTGAAAGTCTGAGCAGGATAACAGGCATTTTATGACAAATGTGTGTTGCAGACTTTCACTTAGCCTATGAGCTCGTCATTCCTCTTTTCCTTTATGAATGTGTGGTGAGTTCCGGGAAAGCACAGATATTCTGTGGTGCTGAATGATACAGAACTCATTCTTCCTATTGAACTGTATTCCAATTCCCACCTTTGCTAACCAACTATCTTCACTCTTTTCTTCTGTGATCAATATTCATTTTTATTTTATATTAACAAGGACACATGGTATTAATGGTTATACCTGGCTTATTTCACTTAACCCAATATCCTTTAGATACATTCATATTTTTCAAATGACAGGATCTCACTTTTATAACTACTATTCCATTTTATCTCTCTCCTGCACAGTCTTCATCTAATCATGTGGCAAAGGCCTCTCTAGTGGAACCGTGTCTCTTTGATACTGTGAACAGTACTACAATGGCCATGGAGTGGAGATACCTCTGTTATATGCACTCAGTTTTCTTTAGAAATAAATCAGGACACTGGATAGCATCACTACATTGGTACTCTGTGTTTCTTTTTTGAGAAAGTTTGATCCTATTTTCTGTAGTGTTTGCTCCTACAATCCAATACTCTATGAATTTCTGGTTCCTTACCTTCCCCACAAGTAAGTTGCATTTCCTAGATTTTTAGTAATGCCGAGAGTGTTTTTGTAGTGTTTCTTAGCTATTCATTTGTTTTGGGATGTTTTTATTCAGATAATTTTCCCACTTAACAATTAGACCATCTGTGTCGTTTTTTTTCTTGTTATTAAGTTTTTTTTTTTGGCCAGTCCTGGGCCTTGGACTCCGGGCCTGAGCACTGTCCCTGGCTTCTTCCCGCTCAAGGCTAGCACTCTGCCACTTGAGCCACAGCGCCGCTTCTGGCCGTTTTCTGTATATGTGGTGCTGGGGAATCGAACCTAGGGCCTCATGTATCCGAGGCAGGCACTCTTGCCACTAGGCTATATCCCCAGCCCTGTTATTAAGTTTTTAATACATTGCATTTAATGGGTATTTATCCTTCTAGTAAATTAAAGACCTGAGTTCAATATCCAGTACTGCCAAAAACATAATAATAGGAACAGCCAAGCTAATAGTAATCCTTTGGGGGGGGGGGACTTTTCCATCCCAGTAGCCTATACACACAGAGACCGACTAGAAAAAGACAGGCGTGTGTGCACACGCACCTCCGATTTCACAAACCCTTGCCCTCTGGTGTAGAACATCTCAAGTCCTTCAGGCTTCATTTGACAAATGGTATTATATGGAGGTGCAAACCAAAAATTCTTTTAAATTTTTTTGTTTAAGTGATTATACCAAAGTGTTTTCAACGCTACAAGTCAGATTGTGAGCACAACGTATCATGGTCAATGTCACACCTTCCGCTGTTTCCCATCTGAAAGCTATTCTAAACCACTTGTAATGTACTAACAATGGAATATAGGACAACACTACCAAGTAAAAGGTTTTAAATCAATAAAAAGTCCTTTGCCTTTGAAAAACCAGGATCATTCTCACAGCTGCAATTTGGGAAAAGTGCCTGGAGCACATGTATTTGGAAATAGTTTGGATTCATTAGATAGTTGTACACAGAAAAAGAGAAAATGGAGTTAAAGCAACCTGCTTCAAAGAAATCTATTTTCAGAGAAAGTATATATATATATATATATGTACATATATATGTGTGTGTATGTGTGTATGTATATATGCATGTATGTATACACACATATACATATATCTAGCTACAATTTATCTCTGAAAGCTGGGTGAAAGAAAAGTAATCACATGGGCTCTAGATGAGCATGCATAAAAGAAACCCCACAACACAGACATACCATCAGCGTATAATAACATACACTATAACATGCCACCAGTGTATAATAATACATTATAACATGCCATAAATGTATAATGACATACAGTATAACACGCCATCAGTGGATGCCATCTCGGCTCATTCCTGAAGAATTTTAGGAAAGTTCACTTTAGTTCAAATTAGAAGAACTTCTTATGAAACAGAAAAGTATTAAGTCATATTAAGATTATCCTCAATCGCAGGATGTCAACCACCACATTTTTAACTCTGAGGACTAAAAATCACCTGTTAAATAAATGTTATCCACCCTCCCACACTCCACAGTGTTGCCAAGTGGTTGGTGTCCCATGTACTCTATACGCTCTAGGTGAAAATGACTTCTGATGAACACAGTGAGACAAACAGTTCTCCAGGCTGGGAACACAAGACTCATCTACTTTTGGTTGGCCTGCTTCATAAAACACCAGTGTGAGTAATGGAAGTCATCCTGCAAATGCCCTCATGTGAAATGGAGCCGGCTCACGGGGGGGGGGGGGGGGTGAGGCTGGGAGAGAGGAGGAGAAGGATGGAGGGGACGTTGATTGGGATGCACTGAGCTTCTGTACTGACATGAAAATTGAAACCCCTTTGTGCAACTGCTTAAAGATAGTTATTAAAACTGGACATAACGCAGTTTTCAGTAGTGTGTCAGACCTTCAGATTCCCTTTCCACCCAGCCTCACCGCTCCCCTCACCCTGGCACAAAGTGGAAAGTTGGCCGCTCTTGTTGCTCCGCGGGGGACTAGAAGCGAGGGGTCATGGAGATGAGGGGCAATGCCGCAGCCAGCAGGGGCCACCCAAGGAAAGGGCTCCCGCCCACCTGCCCTCCCACTGGAAACCCTGGGGTGGAACCCAAGCCCGCCCAGCCTGCACCCGCTGGCTAGGATTTCTTTTGCACATGTGGCTTTCGGATATAAAATGTGACCATGTGTATACATCTAGAGATGTCATCTGTGCATCTATTGAGCTCTGTTCTTACAATTGTCAAGAGTGGCTAAGCAGCCCTGTGATTGCACATCCAGGTGGTTTATGTATCTTTCAACTTAGCAGACGTCTGGGCAACCCGAGCTGCTAGTGGATGCGGGACACTTGGTTTGCACATTTCCCTTTAGAGAACTGCTGTCACACCTGTTTTGCCTCTTCCCGTGGTTATAGTCTGTCTTAGAATTCTTCTTGTTTTCCAGAAGGAGGCTGATGACTCACCTTCCAAGGCCATGGGTCTGTCTCTCTGACTCACAGATGTTTCGAGTTCCGAACCACTGATGTCCAGAGAGCCTCTGTGGTCATCTAATCTGCAATGGCCCACCTCTGTGACCTTCAAAACAGTGATGTCTGAATTCACTCCTGTTCGTTCATGCGGCATACATGCACAAATGTGCTTTATAGTCTTCACATCTTTCCTTAATTCTCTAAGGGTTTGTAAGTCAAAGAAAAGCCCTCTGAGGTTGACACATTTCCATAGCATTTTATTTAGGAGTGGTAAGGCATAGTATAAAATTATACTTTCCTGAACTGTCAGGAATGTCCTTTCTCTTTAACGCGTTAATTTTTAAATAGTTTTGAGGGCCAGATTAAATTTTTATTCATCACAAAACCTTTTGCTTGTTTTTGTTGTTTTTCATTTATTTATTGTTAGTGTAAGGTTACAGTAAGTTAGATAAAGAGTACAATTCTTTTTGCACAATGTCCCCCCTTTCCTTGCTCTCTCTCCCAGTTTTCCCCTCCCATCTCCACTCACAAGTTGTTCACTTCATTGTCAATAGTGAGTGTTTTAGTGAGGGCCACAGCTGCATTTGTTCACCCTTTGTTCCCTCCATTTCTGTGGCCCACCACTTGCCCTTCCAAAAACAGATAAATGAACAAACAAGACAGAAAAGGTTGCTTAGATCCTGCCTCTGATCACTCCAGATGTTCACGAGAGATGCCTGGCCAAGGTTGGTTAAGAATGAACATGAGCAAATTTCTCTAACTTTCTTTAAAAAAAACTATACAGCTTTACTACTGAATGACAAAGTTGGGATTTTCACATACAAGTCATGAAGACAATCTGCCTGCTGAAGAAAACGCAGGTCCTTGTACTACAGGACAGGAAGATAAAGCTAGAAATGCGGAGGGGACAAGGAAAGATGTTGTAAAACACGGTTTGCCCCCAGAAGAGAACACGGGACTTGGCTTCTTTATTTTCTGTTTTGTCTTTCTCTTTCTTCCTGCCTCTTCTAACGCTTATGTTCTGTGCCTGTTGAATCTTGACAAAGCAAACATATGAACTAGATTTTCCTTTTCCTTATCACCTTCTCTGCCAGGTCTGCCCTCCACCAGTCCCTTGGTTGGCAGTGTTAATTTCCCAGAGGCGGGTACGCAGCCTCAGGAGGAAATTAAGCTCAGACGTCCTGGAAATTACATCGAGCCATGCACTGTGGCTTGCAGCTGTAACCTTTGCCACTCAGAAGTCTGAAATCTGAGAATTGTAGTTTGAAACCAATGCAGGGGGAAAAAAGAAAAAGAATCCACGAGGCTTCTATCTCCAATTAAAGCAGCAAAAAGCACAAAGTGAAGGAGTCGCTGAAATGATGGAGAACTGGACTTGAACTGAAACACTAGGACAGACCATGAGGTGCTGACTTCAAGGGCAAAACACAACCAGCACCAGAGCATGCTGTCCACCTCAGAGCCAAATCCATCCTTGGAATGAGATCCCCCCCTCCCCATTTCATCGCCCCCCCCTTCCTGTGGGCCTCTGGCTGTCTCCGAGTGGGTTTGGGGAATGTGTGGATTGGTTTGCTCCCTGCCACATCCTCCCAGCACCCTGGCCAAGCCTCCTTCTCCCCCATCCAGCTGCGGTTCCTCCACCCCCGAGCGGGCAGCCGCCGCCCAGCCCACGGTGGAGGATTGGAGCTCTCTCTCAGCAGTCAGCATCCTCTTTATTTGAGCTCAGGTCCACACGGAAGACAGGCGTTTCAGGGTGTGTCAGCTTTCAGTCTCTGTAAAACACTTATGCTTGCAGTTAGCTTACTCAAGTCATTCTCTGGCTCCTATTTTGTTGCATGATGTTCTTTCCAGTGTATTTCCTTACAGCTGGATTCCATGCTATTTTGGAGATAGGCATCTGAAAGCACTGTTTGGGGTAGGTGACTTTCTCAACACTAAGAATGAAAGCGGGGCGCTGGGGGCTCATGCCGGCAATCCTCACTCCTCAGCAGGCTGGGACCTGAGGACTGAGGCTCGAAGCAGTGAGGAAAATACGTGAGGATCGTATCTCCAATTAACCAGCCAAAAGCCGGTCAAATGGTATAAATGAGCCCAGGGGCAGTGCCCAGACCCCGGTCCTGAGCCCTACCACCAGCATATACACACAGAATTAAGCATGAAGTGAGATGAGAGTGAGTTTGAGATGGTGCACCTTAAAAGATCTGAACAAAATATGAGCCGATGTAATCACAACCAGCAACAACACAGAGCACGCCTTCATGTCGTCGGTAAGTTTCCTGTCTATGGGGACTTGAGCGGCCTCGCTTCCCTGGCTGCCTCTGTTGTTCCTATTGGCTATTGGCTGTCAAGGGATTGGCATCCTGAAAACATCACTGTGAGCCAAGGCATCTGCACCCAGGGTGCTCGCCCCATGCAGGGCCGGGTGCTGACACGCCTGCACAGCCAAGCCGTGCACTGAGTGGGACTCCTGACGCCATCACGCAAGCTCCCTGTTCCTAGATCCCAAGAGATGACATCATCTCAGGCACCTGAGCGTCAGATGTCTCTTCAGAACATTTCCAAGTTGCTAACAATTCATTACACATGCCCCTCCTTTCCCTCCCCTCAGGCATACATATTAAGCCTGGAGAAAGTGGCCCGGAGCTCTGAAGTCAGGCTGGAAATTTTTCATTGACCCTTCTTAATAGTAACTCACCCTGCACCATATTAGTAAAGACACATCTATAGCTGCAATAAGGAAATAAAAACGACTGTGGGTCCTTGTGTGTCTTAACAAAGCGGGCAATGTTCATACATATTTCTACTTACATGTTTCCAGGATTTCTTCACTCTTGCCTGTGACATGTGATAAAGCTCCAAAAGCACACAGAAACCACCTCCTCGACCACGGAAGGAACGTGGCACCGTGTGGTCTTTCGCTGGAGATCCTGGATGATGTTCCCAGCCTGCACTTGGTCTGCCTTCCTCCCATACACTTTGTGTCTCTTCCTGTTTCACCTCTGACTTCACATACTTGTGGATTAACATCAGCATGTTTCCATTCTTAATATAGACTTATAAGTGAACCGGACCTCTCATTACCTCCTGCTTACAGCAATAACACTGTGATTATTCAAGGCAGGAAGTGGGGTATTGTGGTGTACCTTGGGTGCTTTTTCCATAAATGAACCAATGCCATGACACCTCTAAAATGTCAAGGTTTCACTATTATCGTGTGTCAGACTGGAGCATCCGATAGTTCCCTGGATGGCCAATGCTAGTGCTCCCGTCTTCTTGAAAGATGACTTCACTCTTCAACGTGCAAAGAGTATTCTTTGTTTACTTACTTTATTTTCTCGTGTGTTGGAACTGGTACGATAGCTTAAACTCAGAACATGGGTGTTGTTGCTTAGCTTTATCTAGCGCTTGTCCACTGGAACCGGCTTTTTGGTGATTTGTTGGAGATGCAAGTTTAATAAAAGGATATTCCTGTTCGGGCTGGCTTCCCTCAGAACTCAACTTTTCGAGTAGCCAGAATTACAGGCGTGAGCTACTGGTGCTGGATTCCTACAAAGAAGATCCTCATTGGAACTGTTGATTCTGTTATCATCATAATATTCACTACAAGCACCTTGAGGATAATTAGTTGCCGTCTTTACATGCTGCCATTCGAATCCCTCCGCTAGCAGGCTTTTGAGAGCAATGTTAAACAGAGAGGAGCTGACCACCGTGCCCCTCCCCTGCGTGAGCGGAGGCTGCAGACTCAAGGCTGATGGGATGCCATGCAGGAGGTGTGGACCAAGGCCCTGGTGGTCCCAAGGACAAGACTAGGAATGTCTGTCTGTCTGCCTGTCTGTCTGTGCTCCTGGACTAAGCAGCACTGCCACAAGGAAAGTGGAAAGCTTGATCCTCGGGGATCACACAGGACAGCTACCAGCTGTATTCCCGAGTGCAGGTGGGTTATCGGCCCGGTCGGGATGGCCAAGCCCCCCACGATGGATCCCACGGGTGATCAGCCCGGCTCAGGATGGCGGAGCCCCCCACGATGGATCCCAAGTCTAGCTCTGAGCTGGACTGCTGAGCTACGGTGGTGTTCATTTAGCATCCTCGTTGCCTGTGTTTCCCAATGCACCCACTAACCCAGGAGGAGTGCAAGGGGAGGCGTCCTAGCCTCGCTCTGTGAGGCCTTTCCTGCGGGCAGGGCTGGAGGGGGAAGTTCCCTGGCTGCCCCCTGGCTGGCTGCAGGACGCCTCTTCTCACCCGGCCGCCTTGTCACACACAGCCTAGTCCCTGGTGCCCAGCTCCCCGGGGTGGCCACCTTTGCCGTCCCGCTGACGGCTCCCCTCCGTCCTGGTCCAAGGCAGAGATTTAGGTGGATTTTAGGTGTGTACAGTCCTTTGATAACTCACTCTCTGCCTTTTATTAAAGGTGCCAGCACAGAACATCCACACCACATCTTGTGAATGTAGTATCAACCATCCTATTTTTAAGAGACAAAAGGGGGGAGAAATCTAAACTAATACCCTCAAAATGCATGTGTGTGTGTGTGTGTGTGTGTGTGTGTGTGTGTGTGTGTGTACGCATTCACATTGCAATTTCTACATTCATCAGTAGGACTGAATTCCTTGAAGGTGCTGGTAGATCAATGCTGTTTGTGTTGAGTTGACTTCCTTTCCTGTATTGAAAGTGTTCTGGAGGTGATGAACAAGGAAGGCTGGAATGGGAATATCTTCACCAGGCTTACCTGCTGGCTTAGCGGCGTGCTTTCGTTTTCTAGTTATTCTAAATTCGTTGTTCCCTTCTTTAATATATCTTCAAGATGCTGCTCATGAAGAAGACGGGGCAGAAGCCAGGCCTAGTGGCTGCTTTGCTCCTCAGAAGACTGAGATCTGAGAATCCGGGCGTGAAGCTCCCAGGCAGACGAAACTGAGAGACTCCTTTCTCCCGTTAACGGGAAACAAACCAATCAAACAACGATAAAACAAACGGAGAGCCTGCCCGGCCTCAAGTGCTAGGGCACCAGCCTCAAGTGAAATAGCTAAGTGAGAGCAAGAGGCCCTGAAGGAAAAAGATCCCAGCTTAGACCCCAGTCCTGCTTTACACTTCAGCAATCAGGAAATTCCCATTTATGTCTTCATTTCCAGCATTTCCTCTTCATTCTAGACCCATGATTCTAATAACTCATCTCAGAAGAAGAAGTTGAGATTAAGCTTAATACATTCTGCCACCATTGGTGGTGTGGCTGGAATCGGCTCTGACATGTTTGGTGGTGTGGCAGGAATCAGCTCTGACACGTTTGGTGGTGTGGAAGGCTGAGGTTCTGGTGCATTTGATGGTATGGTAGGGCTCAGCTCGGTGTCATGCGGGAAGTAGTATCAGTTTGAATGCACAAGTCACCTCAGTTTTTCAGTGACGTTGGCCTGAGGGTCATGTGTTGAAGTAATCACTAACACGTTTCTCAATAAAACAGAAAGCCTTAATAACATGTGCAGAATTTCAGTAAAAGGTAGAAATTCTATGAAACAGCTGTATGTGGCTGGCTTGTGGCTATAATAGAGATGTTATCTTTCAAGGCATTTATCTGTCAGAAATGCTGCAAAGGTAAGATTGATGATTCAAAGACATTTTCCTCTGAATTTAAAGGTTATAAATGAAATCCTATACTCCAGTCAGATTGGTAATTTTTAAAAGAATTTTCTTCAATAATCTCTTAAAGCATAAAAATAAGTTCTCCTGTTTAAGGCTACTGAGGGTCAACTGATTATGAAGTGAAGTACAAATGTCAGTGGGATTTTCACTGTGATGGTGATATTTTTGCAATTCGTAGTGGGGTTTTGTTTAGATTTGCTTTTCTTGCGTGGTTATGTATTTCATAGGTAGACCAGCCTCCCTCAATTTTAATTTATCTTTAAGCCTAGTTATTGTTTCACCATGATTTTGAAGCATACAGGATATTTCACTAATGTATTTGCAGCACTGAAATAGTAACATTAGTCCATCAAAGTCCCAATGATTGTCTAAGCCACTCCTGCTAAGTCACCCTTGCTCACAGAGCTCTTTCTTCAACAAATGACAATAAAAATGGTTCATATTCTTTGAAAAGTAAAGGAGGAGTCATTTTTAAATTCTGCCCTGTATGTACCTGTTGTGTGGCCACTCCAGAGAGTATTTACTGATTCATTGTGTGCAGCTGTTTATCCACAGGTCTCCTTCTATGGGCCTTCCTCTCCTCCTCCACACACTCCTTCCTCTCTCCCTTCCTTCCTCCCCTGCTCCCTTCCTTCCTCCTCTCTTCCTTCTTCCCTTCCTCCCCTCCTCCCCTCCTTCCTTCCCCCCTTCCTCCCTCCCTTCCTCCCTCCTCCCTCCCTCCCTCCCTTCCTTCCTTCCATTTTCTTCTCCTCATTTCTTGCTTCCCTCTTTTCTGACTGCTTTCCTTCACCCTGGTGTGTGTGCCGGGAGAGTCGGGGTGCATTCTGTAGCTCACTTAGTGGATGTCTGTGAGTTTGGAAAGATGATGAACTGTACTGGGAGCAATGGTGCCATTCCATTTGGTTATGTTTGATCTTTATCATTTGTTTCTGACATGCTTCATGCAATGCAAATTTTCCAAAACATTTGTTAGTTTGTTGAAACACAATGAAATATCAGAGCCTAAGAAGTAAAGGGATGAGGAGACAGGGTTATTCATGATTTTGATGTACTATTCCTTAATGTCAGGTCAAATATAATAAGACCACGTAAATGGTACCAAGATTTTTAAATTTTTAAAGTCTTTGTGGGTCAATTCATAAACCAATGCTAACAAATACATGTTTCAGTGGTACTTGCCTTCTGCTTTTTGGGTATAAGCAGAAAATGAAAACTTCAATCATGATTGAATATTCAAATGTTAGACAAATTGCTTTTGAAATATAAAATAGAGAGCTTACTAGATTTTTAGGTATTGAAGGGAATTGATTTAGCTTATGATAAAATCAGGAAAGGCAACTTGCCCAGTGTGCTTGCTTCTCTCCACAGTTAACTTCATGTCTTTCTTAGTCATGTGGTGCTGTTTGTACTGTACAGTATAATGTGAACTCAGGAGTGACCACACTTCCTTCCTGTGCTCGTGATGAGATTTTTTTTCCATGTCAATTTTAGGGTTGATTTTTCTATGACTCTGAAAAACGCATAGGGGGATGACATTGAATCTATAGATCTGTTTGAGTAGTATTATCATTTTCATATATTAACTCTGCTGATCTGAGAACATGGGAAATTTGACTATTTTCTAATGTCTCAGGATGTTTTCTTAATTTCCTTCTCACTGTAGTTTTGTGGCCGACAGGAAAAGCTACTCATTCTGCATATTGATTTCACGTTTCACTTTTCTGAATATCTTTATCAGGTCTACACAGAGCCAGAGAGTGAGTGAATCTTCACCAGTGACTCACGGACTCAATTCCTCTGCTCTGAGCAGCTCACACGATTGCTAACACATGACCCAGGTCCACAGCTCCCGACACGGCAGACAGAGAGCAGATTCGGGAGTGGGCTTTCTTAGGAACGTTCCACCAAAGTGAGATACAGTTTTGTACAAAACAAAAGAAGGAACTGTAACTGTAACCCCTCTGTACATCACCTTGACAATAAAAACATTAAAAAAATAGATTAATTAATTAAAAATTAAAAAGGAGGAAATCATTTTATTAAATCCATGAATATAAAGTTAGTTGATGAGATATTTCAAAATAAACTAACATGAAAATATCCCAGGCTACATTTGGGGCTGAGTTAGAATATTGAAGATCAATATTTTTTGGAAAATTAGAAGTCCTGAGGAAAAGGTAAAGTAATGGATGGGCTGAGTTGCAGTTACTAAAACAACACAAGACACACTTTTAACTTTCCAAGAAACAATCATGGGTGTCTGCTCTGATATTTTTGAAGGAATTTAAACATGTTGAAATCTCAGTTAAATTGTATCATTTGTGACATGATATTTTTATATCACTGGTTTATCTGTTTTATTTTAATTTTCCTTAAGCTTAAGGGAACTGATTTTACTTTTGAATTAGTAACTTCAGTGAAAACATATGTACACTTGTACTGGTGCATCAATACTGTGCTTGAAGGTTTATTAATTATGGAAATGTGTCTTAGTTTCCTTCAGTTTATGTGACATAGTATAAATGTCTCTGTATGAGTTGCATTTGGGTTTAGCAGATGAATTTGGTAAGTGAGCAAATGAATGATCTAGGAAAGTCCAGGGCTTGAGAGTAAATAAATATTGTTTCATAATTTAAAAACATTCTGTTCTGTTCTTTGTTTTCATTATAGAGTAGATAGTCTCGGCTTGGTATAGATGCTCTGGAACCCGGATGTTCTTGGTGTGGATGTTCTAGAATCTGGATGTTCTTAGAAATACTAGTGCTAATCCAAAACCTCATATGGAATAATAGAAGACCCTGAGTACCAAAAGCAATCCCTAGCAGGAAGAAGAGTGCTGGAGGAATATCAAAACCAAGCTTCAAACTCGATTACAATGCTGTAGTTAAAAATCAGCTTGGTAGTGGCACGAGAATAAGCCCGAGGACCAATGGAGTAAAATAGAAGACCCATAAATGAACCTGCAGACCTACAGCCACCTAATGTTTGTTAGGGAAGCCAAAAAGGCAAGATGGACCAAAGAGAGCCCTTTCAGCATACGGCGCTGGTAAAACTGGCTATACCTGTACAGATGGCTGAAGGAAGAGCTTTATATATCACCCTGCACCAGAATCAATTTGAAATGGATAAAGACCTCCATGTAAGACTAGATTCCTGAAACCTTTACAGAAAGGACCTGTGCTCCTTGGCTCCAAGGAGCACAGGTCCAAACTTCCTAAGAAAGGATCCAGAATCACAACAAATCAAAGAATCACAAGCCTCGCGGGACCCTAACTACTCTACCTCTGTGTGGCAGTAGAGGTCATGTTCTGTATTTCCTTCCACCAAGCCAGGATCTGCTAGGGTGAGTACATTCCATTGCTTTTTGAGCATCTTTTGGTGATGAGATGAAAGTAAATAAAATACTTGTTCCTTCCAGGCCAGCGCACAATTACAGGTGTGTGGTGGAGTTGGTTAGGGCTGGTCCTCTCACCAGAGAGCAGAGTCGATAAGGTAAAGGCAGCCTGCCTCGCCCTCCATGCAGCGTTATCCACGGCCTTGATGCTCACCCATGACAAACTGAAAGCTCTGGAATGAAGGAGAAGGTGCGGATAGGTTCTGTAGGATAGGAGTCACTAGGAAACGTGAATGTCATGTAGCCTCTTTGTCTGACCACCTGATTTTGTTGATGTAGTTATGCCCCTGGGCCATTTGCTCATTTTCACTATCTTAAAGCATATACAGGAAAATTGACTTTTTTTTTTTTTTTTTTTTTTGCCAGTCTTGGGGCCGTGACTCAGGGCCTGAGCACTGTCCCTGGCTTTTTTTGCTCAAGGCTAGCACTCTGCCACTTGAGCCACAGCACCACTTCCAGGTTCTTCTTCTGTTTTTTTTGTTTGTTTGTTTGTTTTTTATGGTGCTGAGGAATCGAATCCAGGGCTTCATGCATGCAAGACAAGCACTCTACTGCTAAGCCATATTCTCAGCCTGAAAATTAAATTTTTAAGTTCAGAAACTAGAAATAAAATGAGTCTTCAGAAGTGGAAGTCACATAAATCTAGTAGAGTGATTAATATCTATTATCTTTACTACTGACTTGAAAGAGACTAGAGTACAAAGAGAATTCTAGAAAGACGTCTAGAAAGAGAATGCTAAGAAGCACTACCTCTCAGTCTTTTCTCAGTAGTATTCTTGCTATTTTCCTTTCTCTATCACCATCTTATGAAAAAAATTAATATACTTGGGGCCCTTGATTTTCAAAGAAAATATAATTTCAAGGTCCCTCTTACAGAGGAGTCAAACATTTGAGCTGATTTCCACTGCAAAGCCGCAGCCTCTGTAAATGCATTTTTCTAAAGTACACGTGGCTGTCTACCTGTGAATCACCATATTGAAATCCAACAGAATTGTGTGTCAATAAAGCAGCTTCATGCATGTCAGATTTCTGAGTTCTTTTGCCCTCACATTTTCCCTTCTCATATTGGCTACTGACTGTTTAAGTATTTTCCCTTTTTCTTCACTCCTTTTTATATTTCACAGTCCCCCCCACCCCCAGACTCTCAAATATACCTCGGCCATTTTTGTTCATTGTGCCTTACTCTCAGTCTGCATGTGTTTCCTTGACACAACCTTTTGGTAGTTTGCTGAATGTGGCTGGACTCGTTTGCTTACATGGAGGAGTGAAGATTGTGAGCCGGATGCCTTTGCACTTGGACAGCGGGAACACAGGGAGAGGGATGGACCAGGTGGTAGACTGCCTGTACCACAGCATAGGCAGAAAGGTCCAAATGAAATCACCCCAGTCAAACCAGTCCACGTTAATTATACTTAAGACTTTTTAAGTCGTTGCAACAAGTGAACATTGTATAAAATATAGTTTGATAGTTACTCAATTCTGTCAGATGTGTCCAAGTATACAAAACAGTCCTGGTGCTGCCTGTTATGACCAAAAGCCTAGGAGTGTTACATATTTAGGTGGTTGTGTGTTGAATAATACTCAGATACATTGCATGATGGTTAAATCAACTTGTGTCTCTCCATGAATATTTGACATTTTACTTTGATGCAAACTTTCTGAACCTTTTCTTCTTATTTCTGAGATGTAGAAGTTTAATAAGTTGACCCAGATTGTCTCCCATCTTTCTTTCTTCTGTTTATTGATTATGCTATGTGTATATTTTGAGCTCATCAACTTGTTTAAAAAATTACAGTCACATTACATAGGGCTACTTTGAGGGCCAGAAGGAAAATCTGTGGAAGAACAAAACAGAGGGAAAATGCAAAGAAGGAATGTGTTTAATTAACAAAACCGCTTAGAGAGGAACAGATGGAAATCTGCCATTGACCTAAATTACATGCTTCTATTTTTTCCTGGATGGAATTCATCCTATCCTTGCTTCCAAAGAAAAAGCAGTATACTAATTAAGTTATTTTAGTTATCAACTTCAAAGTCTCAGCAGCTCTTCCATTCTTCTAGACATATTTTTTTTTTATTTCTCCTTGCTATTTCATTAGTGAAAAGACTTTTCATTGTATGGCATTGACAATGTGGTAGCCTATTTTTAATTACTATTCTTCAACAACATGGAAGGACCACATAAGAAAGTCCTAAATAGAGACTAGCTCAGTTTTACCTCCCAGGATGTACATTTTTCCAATTCAAAGAAGCAAACCCAGACAGATCTACAGTAAGTTATGACCTCCCAAACCTTCCTGTCTGAGAGCAACATCCCAGGCAGTCTGTCAGAACAATTTTCTCAAACACAGGAATCCTGGCAGCAGCTCAGACATGTGTCACAGGATGGGATGTTTGCATTATTCTTGATATTATTCTGAATGCTGCTTTCTTTTACCATCTTGTTTTACGTTTCTGAATTCCTGAATTCAAGGCCTTGGCACTGTCCATAGCTTTTTCACTCAAAACTAGCACTGTACCATTTGGCCCACAGCTCCATTTCCCGTGATTTTTTTTGTGGCTAATTAGAGATCAAAAGCCTTGCGGACTTTTCTACCTAGACTGACTTTGAACCAAAGTTCTCAGATCTTAGCCTCCCCAGGAGCTAGGATTGTGGGCATGAGCCAGCAGTGGCGAGATTTAAGTTTTCTTCATAGCAATGTGTCTAAAGTATATTATAGAATGTGTATGACAAATCTAAATAGAATATTGTTTTAAATATTGCTTATTTCAAAGTAAATCTACAAATCGATATTGTACTTATAAGCCTGTGAGTTGAGCTGAAAACCCTTAGTACAAGAAGTTGAAGATTATAATATATAATAAGAAGAAAATAACTTGACACAACAATGATATGGAGGGTGAAAGACCTAATGAAGAACTGCAAACAAATAAAAGTAGAAACTTTATGATCTGAGAAATCTCACTGAATCCATTACTCCATCTATGTTATAAAACGTTAGGAAACACGAACTCGTGAAATACATGAAGATAAATGATAAAATAGGAAACCGTCAGGCCCACAGGTTAACTCAGTCATCAGCGATTAAGCTTTCCACGTCCCTGTTTAATGCAAATATTTGGCGACCTCTTCACTAGTCTCAGAACAGCCCTAGCAGTGAGCTTGGTGAATGCCATGGTTGTGGATTTTCTGGGGAGTTCTGCCCATCTCTGTTGGGTTCCTGAATGGCTGGAGATCACCACCTTGAAGCACCCAGCTGGCCTCCATGTCCCTCCCAGCAGAGAGCCGATCCCCTCGGAGCCTGGCCAGCCTCATGGCTGAGGACAAACGCCACCCAGGCCGGTGTTTCTGCTTCTGCCTCCCTCCAGCAGCTCCGGCGGTGGCTCCCGAGTCCAGGGCCGCAGGCAGGCCTTGTGCTCAGGCCCCAGACACCTGACTTTCCTAAACGTCCTTCTCCTCACTCACGCCGTGTGCACACTTGCTGCTGTTCCCATTGTCCTTGCTTGGAAAATGTGTACCCTTAATTTGGGAGCTCTGATCGCTGGTCTCTGCTCAGAGCAAGATGAACTACTGCTTCCATAGGAAGCAATCCATCTAGTGAGTAGGCCGACTAATGAATCTAATGCACAATGGACAATTTTCCATTTTCTCTATCAATTTACCGCTTTCTTTACCAACTTTGCCTTCATTTATTTAACAATACTTACATCTGATCAATTTTGTTTTATAAAATTCAGTTGCTTATTACAATTGCCTTCAAATAACTATTGATCTATCTACCCAGAAACGATTTTTCATGTATATGATATTTTATATTTTATCACTACATATTGCACAATTATATATCACTTAATTGTGCTTTATATTAAGAAACCTTCAGTTCGTTAACCTTTAGTAACTAGAATGAATGAAGCAAAATGCCTAATACTGCCATTATGATAAAGTTCAAAGAAAAATCACCCCAGCTTTACAATTGACCCTAAATGATTGTCACCTTGCTTCTTATTCATAGAAATATCTGCAGGAATTCTGGAAAATTAAAATTAACAAATAAGAACTTGTGATAATTGCAAGGTATTTGGCCTAAATCATTAATAAATCTGACTCTATTTGCAGGCTTACTTGAGCTCTCTAGACATGGCCTAAGTTATATTTATTAGTTTGGAAACAAAATGTAAAGACTTTAATCTTTTTTATAAATTTATTTTATTTAATGTATGCATTGGTAGCGGTAGCAATACACTGCAAGGTACACAAAGATATACACATAAAGTGCTTGTCAATATGAGATATAGAATATATACATATAGGTTCTAGTTTATATATATTTACGCGCATATATACTTCTGTATACGTAGATTTTTATTTTGTTTGTTTGCTTGCTTTACTGTGATTTTGGGCGGGGCCTTAGAATAGGCAAGCAAGAACAATCTATAAATGACTTACGAGTTAAAAAAAAAATGACATTCTGGACGAGATAAAGTGCCCTTAAAACTAACCTCCTGTGGTTATAGCCCTTTGTGAAATATAAAGTCCACATTTATAGTGCTCATGGAAAATACCCCTACGGGGGCCCAAATGAATCAGACCATCTTCTGGAATCTTCACGGAAGAGGAATGGAGAATGTCGGGGTTCATTGAGGAAAGCGCTCTGGAAGAGCTGGGGGGCTGCTTGCTCTATTAGTCATCCACGGACAGGAGAGGAAGGGGAGTTAAGGTGCTGTTTGGCTGAGAGGAAGGAAGTTGGAGGACAGAGAAAGGAAGGGAAGCTGCCCTGGCATTTCCCCATGCTTCTGAGGAGGTGCGAATCAATTCTGCTCTGTGTGAACATGACAAGGTTGTGCAAAGTCTTCTCCAAACCACCTCTCCTCACTTCCTTCAGAACCCTGACCAGCACTTTGCAGGCAACGGCAGCAAAAGGGTTTAGTGCATACAGGAAATCTCTCTATCCATCAGCACATACATGCATACGTAGAACAAGAACATGCATCAGTACATACATGCATACATAGAACAAGAACATGCATCAGTACATACATGCATATATAGAACAAGAACATGCACTCCTATCTATACAAGAAGTTCACGGTCTCCAACAAATATACAGGATTTTGTGTCATATAATCATATTGCTTTAATAAATACTATAAATTGTTGCATATTTAATACACATGCACACACATATATATGTATACACACAGATGTTTTTAGGAAGCTATTACCATTTTCTCTCACTGATGGCTAGGAAAAATAAATAATATGATATATATATAAATGTGTATTTTGTATAATACAATTACATATGCAATATATATATAAAATACAACTTGACTCTTGTACGCCTGAGTTCAAAGTGACAAATCATTATTGTTATGGTTCGGATGTGAAGTGTCTCCCCAAGAATTTCCAGTATCGGTGTCCATACCTAATAAAACTAGTATGGAAGGCTCTGGAAAACTCAGGAGGTGGGACTTAGCTAGAGGAAGTAGGGTAGAGGACTCTGGTCCTGTTAAATGCCTCGTCTCTGACTCCTCCTGTCTTTGTCTGTCTCTCCCTCTCTCTCTCTCTCCATCCCCCTCCTCTTCCTGCCTCCCTCTCTACAGTCCCCTCTCCTTTCTGTCTCTGGTGAGTGTACCCCCTCCCCTTCCTTCACCTGCATGGTGACCTTGTACAGTCACGTGACCACCAACGGAGCCCACGAGAATCATGAGACACAACAAGTCTGGTCTCCCTTCAGTTCTTTCTGTCAGACATTTGTTCACAACTACACAAAAGTGATGAACAAAATTATGAACAATTATCATTTTAACATAACCAAAGTAATTTTAATTTATTGAACTGAAACCAGTAGCATAGAACACTGACTGGTATATAACAGTGCTACATAGCATACTGATTGGAATATAACATTGTCCTGTAAATACCCAGATAGGAAAACAAGAATATGCAGAGGGACAGTTTCACAGTTTTCATTCTATACACTGTCATCTCCCCAGCTTTCATTAGTTATAAATACATGAAATTAATTCAATTATGGTTGAGTCATGTGAATATGATTTCCAAAGCAAGTAATTTTAGGTCAATTAGGCTATATTATATCTTTACTCTAATACGGGAAATCCAGTCATGTATCTTAACTTTAAAAAAGAGTTGTTTAATGGATTGAATAAATGATATAATAGGAGAAAAGGAAATTGTACTGTGAGAATGTGGCTTGGGGACTCTTTCAGCTGGAAAGAGCCAGGTAGCCAGAGAATCCAGCACCACGTTCTGGAGTTAGGAGTTCTGCGGCACACTGAGCTGCTTCTTGACATGTGGCCTGGACTGGGACCTCTAATTTAACACGTGTCATGGTATGGAAAGCTTTCAAATTAAAGCTTTTAATGCTACAACTCTAGCAACTAAATTAAACCAATTGCCTTAAAGTAAGCAGAGTCACAATATGCTAAAATAGGAAAAATTAAATGTGTAGACCAAGATAGACCATTGTACATGAGTAATCAGAGCAGAATAGTTCATAAATTCATGTTTAAATGAACATGTGTTATGCATTAAATTTATCCACTAAGTAAATATACATCATGTAATCTCACTAATCCTACACAATATCATGACTGATTTATGTAATTTAGGACACTAAAGAAATATTTGTATAATTTGAGATATAAAATTAATGAAAACATTTATTTACCAATCATTGCCCTTATTTTACTCAAGATTAAAAATATATTATTCACCAGGGGTTCATGAACGTAGCTACTCAGGAGGCTGAAATTGGAGGATCAGGGTTTAAATCCAGCACAAGCAGGAAAGTCCATGAGACCCTATCATCACCAGTGAATCTCCAAAAATCCAGAAGCGGAGTTGTGACTGAAATGGTTGAGTACCAGCCTTGAGCAGAAATGCTTAAGGACAAAGCCTAGGTACTGAGTTCAAACCCCAGGACCAGCACATGCACACACACACACACACACACACACACACACACGCACACACGATGGTATTTATACATATTGTTTAACACTTAAGCCGAAGAAGCATTAGAAAATCCTATACTTTTGTGAGCAAATAAATCATAGGATGAAAATTAAAGTAGTTCAAATTATATTTAAACCTTAAAACTAGAGCTCATCTAGAAAAACCCAAAGTATATCAAAGAGGAAATGCAAGAACTGAACATCTGGAACCTAGGAGAAGCATTTCAGGTTCAGGCAAAGATGTCCTGGCAGGCAGAACGGCCACACCCCAGAAACAGTGGCGAGAATTGACATGGGGGGGGGATAGAATACCTCCAATGCTGAAGCGAAGCCAAGAGCCGACAGAGAACAATCTTTCCCAGATACTCACCTAGCAAGAGATGATTATCCATAGCACAAAATGAACACCAGCCTTTAATATGACAAAGTGCAAATGAGAAATAACTGCACCTTTCCCTTCAGCCCTCAGGGCAACCAGTGCATGAGGCCCTGCATGAGAACCCAGAACTCAGCTGAAGCACTGTAATGGGGCCCTGCATGGAGAACCCAGAGCTCAGGGGAAGCCCTGTAATGGGGGAGACCTGGGGAGGAAGGCCTGCTCCCGGCTGGTGGGGTGTGAGCCAGTCCAATGCGGCCAACCATGGCATGGACGGGCCTCAAACAATTAAACACGAACATGCATGTGGCCCAGACACCCCACTTCATGTGGAGGGCGAACGAGCAGAGGCTGCTCACTATGGAAATGTCTGCTGCAGTCCAGCTGGCTGGGCACGGCTCACACAGCCACATTCTAGAACCAGCCATCACTTCATGTACCCACAATCCACAGGACACACAGACACACCCACGGCCCCTTTCCTCAGCCTTAAGAAGAGTATAAAACATTGTCGTTTCTGGAAACTGGATGGAGCTGGAGAGCATCCAATAGAGCATCCATGAGGACAAATATCCATGTTTTCTCTCAACTATGGGAGCCAGGATAACACAATACCAAGCAAAGCCCAAGGTCACAACAAGGTCATGAAGGTAGAGGAGAGAGCATGGAGCAGAGGAGGGGGGCTGAGGAGAGGGGGAAGGGGAGGAGGAGGAGGAGGGTTGAAGAGAGGGGGAAGGGGAGGAGGAGGACCAGGGCTGAGGAGAGGGGGAAAGGGAGGAGAAGGAGGGTTGAGGAGAGGGGGAGGGGAGGAGGGGGAGGAGGAGGAGGAGGAGGAGGAGGAGGGCTGAGGAGAAAGGGAAGGGGATGAGGAGGAGGGCTGAGTAGGGTGGGAGGGGAGGAGGAGGAGGGCTGAGGAGAGGGGGATGGGGAGGAGGAGGGGGGCTGAGGAGAGGGGGAGTGGTGAAGGAGAAGGGCTGAGGAGGGTGGGAGGGGAGGAGGAGGAGGAGGAGGAGGAGGGCTGAGGAGAGGGGGAGGGGTGGAGAAGGAGGAGGAGGTGGGGGGCTGAGGCAGGAAAGGACACAGAAGGGAGCAGAGCCGGTGGATTTGTCCACACACACCGTGCTCCTCTATGCTAGTGTCATGGTGAAGCCCTCACCACTCACCGTTAATATGCCCAGCAAATCATAACTAGGATTTCTATTATAACCTTTTATTTTTTTGTGGAAACACAACAGGAATTTTTGAAAATAGCCACCCTGAGAATAGCGACTACGTTTTAACAACACTTAAAAGGTAAACATTTAGGTATGCCATCTTGTGGTATCATGCTTCCACATGTGCTACCAATAAGTGGAATCTGTCCACTCAGGAAGCGTCCCGAGGGGAGAAGGAAATCTGTACAGTCAAGGCAGACAGTTCTGCTGCACCGGAGTGTATCTAACATAACTGCAAAGTGGAAACAACTATTAAGAAGATTAGAATGACCAGATACTAAGTTCTTGTTTATTTCCTTATTTTATAATTATCTACAACCAGTGCTTGTATGCCCTCCAATAATTATGTTAAATAACACACCCACCCTCTCTCTCTCTCTCTCTCACACACACACACAATTTCCTCTTAGGGAGTGGATTCACTCATGGAAGATGAGGTACCAATCTGATCAATTTATTTGAATTGTAGTTTTCATACAAAGTATAATAAATTCTTTTGAATTCAGCAGCATGGTATACTTTATTTTCAATGATAAGTTGTATCATTTGTTTCATTCTGGGCACCATAACAAGTCTTGATGAAAAAAAATTGACAAAAGAAAGTGGATCTGAAATTTTCTTTTTTGAAAAGTTTATCTTTGTTTTTCATAAAGGACATGATTATAGAGAGGGAAAGAAATATATTTATGGTTAGGCAGTTCATTTGGTATCGCAACTATTGTTAAGATTTCTAAGTATGTAAATATAAATTCAACCTAACCAAATAAAAAAACCAGGAAAATCATCATAGATATCTACATAAATAAATAAGTACTATTCTTATATCCAGCATTTCTCACAGTTTCAGTTTCTGCTTTTCCTTCAAGTGATCATTGTTCACCTTGAAGAGACAATGGGCTTTAAATCATTCTCCCAGATTATCTACGACAGTGGCAAAGATGCCTATCTAGCTGTCATCTTTCTATCGATCTGTCTATCTACCTATGTATCTTTGCGTATATAAACATACATATATATATATATATATATATATATATATATATATATGAGAAAGTTAGAAATACCTTTTTTTTTTTTTTTGGCCAGTCCTGGGCTTTGGACTCAGGGCCTGAGCACTGTCCCTGGCTTCTTTTTGCTCAAGGCTAGCACTCTGCCACTTGAGCCACAGCGCCACTTCTGGCTGTTTTCTGTATATGTGGTGCTGGGGAACTGAACCCAGGGCCTCATGTATACGAGCAAGCACTCTTGCCACTAGGCCATATCCTCAGCCCAGAAATACCATTTTAACAACTGTTTGGAATGTCTTGCAGGCTTTAGTCACCATAGATTTCAGTTAGAAAGGCAAAGAATTACAACACATTCAAAGGAAACAAAGAGTAACAATCTCCACGCCCTATGAAGATATAGGGTAGCATTCTCTACAATCTTCACTCTTCACAGCTTGCTTGCTCAACGGTGACTCCACCATTTGAGCCATGCCTCCCACTCTGCATTTTGCTGGCTGTTTTGGAGATGGGGTCTCACGGCCCATTGTGCGGCAGCCGGCTTTGAAGCATGATCCTGGAGATCTCATCCTCCTGAGTAGCTAGGACGGCAGGGGTGAGTCACCACTGCCCCTCCAACAATCTTTGTGTCTTCATGAACCTTCAGACTAGCTCATTGCTTTCGTTTCCTACAGCAATAAAAATGTAACATCCCTTGGGGTAGGTACTTTATGTCATCTGAAGTCTGAGATGAGGTAACAAAATTCTTTTACATTAATCATACACTGGTGTGTATATAAACTAAACATGTTGGCTACACAAGTGCCCATGTGCATGCGTGTGTGCACATGTGCAAACACACGCACACACACTAACTGCGGCCATTGTGACACCTGCAAATGCTCAGAGGGATGGAACACTAAAGATTAGTACTTTTCTTTTTAGTATGTTTATAATTCACATTTTCCACCTGTAGGCTCACACTTTATGTGGATGAGCTATTAATGCATTGACATAATATAGATTCTCTAATAACTGTTGTAGCAGGACACATGTATTTCCTGACTCTGCAGTCACGTCTCATCGTTTCAGAGCCAGCAGGAGGCTCAGGGGACCAGCTGACGCTTCCCTGGGCTCCAAATCTAATTTGGAGGTGGCTGGCGGCACACGGAGCTGGTCCAGGGCCCTCATTAGAAGCGGGCTCTGCAGACCCCCATTTCACTAACACGATTTGCCTCACTAATGTGCGTCTATTTCTCCTCGTTTGTAGCAAACGTGAGGGTGGTGGTGTGCTTCACAGTGAATTCTTTCTGACAGCGACTCTGTAAGCAAGAGGAATTCACAACGGGAGTTCAGAGCAATCCTTTTTTCAGGAATTCATGTCTATTTCACGCCGTGTGTTCCTACTTCATTTGCACACACATTTTACACACGGATAGTTGGTTCACTGCCTGGAAATTAACCTTTTATTTTATGGTGTTTATTTGAGATCTCTTCCCATTTTTGGTTTGTTTGATTTTTTTAAAATTCATTTTATTATTTTTATTATCTTTATGTAGTAGATGTACAAAGAAGTTTTAAATAATATAGTACACTTATTATGTATTATATAATTTTCATTTTCTGTTTACTACTTGGTTTTTAAAGTTTGTCTAGTATGACAGCTTTCTAGTTCTTTGAACTACAGAATAGATTCAAAAGGGAAAGTAAAACAGCAAATATTCTATTTCCAAGAAACTACTTACATTTACATATAGAAAAAGATATAAACCTCTCCGAGAAGTGACAGCTGTCACATTTCAAGATTAACCCATTGTTTCCTTCATTCTTGCCATCACTATAGAAAGATTAAAATGATTTTCTAGAGTATTGAATTCCGTTCTTTCCAAAAGAAAAACTAAAAGCTATATTTTATAAGTTTACAAGGAACTATTTACAAAACAGAAATACTGATTAGTAACATTGCATGATTAAAATAACTGACTTGGGTGGGGGAAGGTGGCCCGAGTCTATAACTGTAACTATCCAGGAGACTGAAATCTGAGGATCACAGTTCAAAGCCAGCTCAGGCAGGAAATCCCATGAGACTCCTATCTCCAAATAATCACCAAAAAGCTGGGAGTGGAGGTGTGACTCCTTGAGTGAGAAAGCTAAGGGACAGTGAGTGCCCAGGCCCTGAGTTTAAGCTCCAGTAACACCCCCTCCACACACACACACACACACACACACACATACACATACATGTACACTGTCTTACACAAAACGTAGGCTTCCTGCACATATAAAGATTCTTTCTGTACTTGGCAATACTAAGGACTGAACTCAAGGCCCTGCAAGGCAGAGGTGCTCTTCCACTTGAACCTCACTGCCATTCCTTCTACACTGCTCATTTCCTTCCTTCCTTTCTTTCTTTCTTCCTTCCTTCCCTCCTTCCTTCCTTCCTTCCTTCCTTCCTTCCTTCCTTCCTTTCTTTCTTTCTTTCTTTCTTTCTTTCTTTCTTTCTTTCTTTCTTTTTTCTTTCTTTCTTTCCTTCTTTCACCAGTCCTGGGCCTTGAACTGAGGGCCTGAGCACTGTCCCTGGCTTCTTTCTGCTCAAGGTTAGCACTCTGCCACTTGAATCATACACTTCTGGCCTTTTCTGTATATGTGGTGCTGAGGAATCGAACCCAGGGCTTCATGCATATGAGCATGTGGGGCACACGAGCACTCTTGCCACTAGGCCATATTTTCAGCCCCTACACTGCTCATCTTCAAATCAGAGTCCTCATTGATTCCTGGGTGTGCTGGCCTGAGCTACGACCCCAGCCTCCTTCTTGTACTTTCTTATGTCCCAAGGAAGACACACCCTACTGGACCAGCCAGGAGCATCCCCACGGCTGGGGTTATGGAAGCATCCCACCCCATCCAGCCATGGGCTGAGTTGGGGTCTCACAACTGGGTTAGCTTGGGATCATGATGTCCCAATCCTTGCATCTCAAGTGTCTAGGATTACAGGCATCAGCTACTGGTCCAGAGGAGTGTGGACAGCTTCCTCTGTTTTTATGACTCCTGCATCCTTCCTCAGTGCTCTCAGAACAGAGCCTGGATGGATTCCACAGGCAACAAAGAAAGCAACTGATGGTAACTGCATGCAGCATGGTTTCCTGAAGTGCCCAGGCTAGTTGGCGTGTGTGAGGAGATCCTACAGCAGCAGATTTCCACTGAGGCATGTCTTTGGAGAATGTTAACCCAGAGCTTCTGGAGAAATGGTCATGAGAAGTGCTAAGGCTTGGAGGATGTGTAATACAAGTTGGCCATTTAAATTCAAATTGTGAATTGAAGTAAAATCAAACTTCCTGTGGAGTTGTGAGAGTTAGGCAAATGCAGAAAAGATTCAAGCATTGATTACTTATTGTGGAAGAACATTCTGGGGCCTGAACCCATGAGAAAAGCTCCAAGGTGGCATAAACGCAGCTTTGGAGGGAGTGTCCTGTCCTTTGCTGATCCAAAAGGTGACCCCGGCCGGCAGGGCTGACTTGACTGTCCATCCCGGCACCTGCCTTGGCTGCGGCACTGACAGACTGGCTTTACCCCTGGCTTCTTTCTTTCCCCATAGTCGTCCTCGCTGCAGGAAGCACATTTACATCATATCCTGAGTCGTGGAAATAAGCATGCTGCTTCTAATTTCAGTAACTGGCAAAGGACTCATTACTAGCCCATGAATGAAGAATGGAACCATCGGTGAGGAATCATTCCTTTTTCTCAAGCCAACAATGGAGCAACAACCCTGTGGCTTTGAAAAACAACAACAGTGATTTCACATTCTCTTCAAAGCAGGACTGTAGAGAGCTGTGAACGGCTACGCCCTAAAATGGCGCTGGCCTCCGCCTTCCGCCCTCCGGCCGGCGAGTGCTCTCTGTTGTAAACAACTCCTTAAATGGGCATAGCTTGCTGTCTGGCTCTCTTCCGAGTACCTGGACCTATCAGTGATCGCCACGTGACACACTGGGGTTGGCTAACCAGAGGGTATATAGGGAAAACGGGAAGCTCCCAGAGAGAGATTTTACAAGGTCCTGAATAAACCGCTGAGAAAAAAATCCGGTGTTGTGTCTTCCTTGCTGGCCGAGGTGGACGCGACAAGTGGTGGCCCGTACGGGGAATCGGACCCGCGACCTTGGCGTTATCAGCCTCCAGCCACAACGATTCAGAACTCTCCGCAGTCAGGGTGGTGCACCGGTAAGTCCCCCAAGGACAAGGGTGGGGGATCCGCAATAAGAGCGGGAAAAAAAAATAGGCTCCTCACTGTAGATAAAGGAGGAGCAGGAACCCTCAGGTGGAGGGACAGAGGTATTAAAAAAAACAAACTGAAGCGAAAGTAAAAGTGTGTAGTTATGGGCGCTTCCTCTTCGCACCCAATTTTTTTGGCTCTTAATGAGCTCTTGCGTTCAAAGAAGCTGAAAATCAACAGAAGTATTTTAGAGAAATTTTTAGCTAAATGCGACACGGCCGCCCCCTGGTTCGCAGTTTCCAGGAGCCTTACTGTGGCTTCCTGGGAGAAACTAGGGAGGGACCTGGATTTTGCCCACGAGCATGAAACTTTAAAAGGTGGGGTTAGACCCATATGAAAACTAGTAAAAAGCTGCCTTGACGATCAACGCTGCGGTGAAGCGGTAAAAAATGGGCAGGCAGCTTTGGAGAAGTTACAGGAAGAAAGATCAGAGAAGGCCGCGAGTAAAGGCCAGGGCACTAAGAGGGGGCTATATCCTGATCTGGCGGAGTTGGATTCCCCTGAGTCTACAGATTCGGAGGAAGTGAAATCCATTTTAAAACAACTGGAGATGAGAGTAAGAGGAAGAAAGGCCCGGAAAGAAAAAAAGAAGCGGGAACGAGACAAAGGTCCGCCCTATGACGGTGCTCCCACTCTTTCCGCTCCTCCGCCATATTTGGGAGGATCCGGAAGTAGAAGCTCTGGCAGCACTTTTAATCCAGAAGTGTGGAGGACAGTTAGAATGGAACTGGATTTAGCTTGCCCAATATTTCAAGACCCACAAGGACAGAGATACAATGAGCCTTTGGATTTTAAAGTTATTAAATCCCTGGCTGAGTCCGTGCGTGCTTATGGAATAAATGCAGCCTTTACTGTAACCCAAGTGGAGGCGTTGCGCAGACACTACATGACTCCCAGTGATTGGAGTGGACTTGTGCGCGCTTGCCTTAGCCCTGGACAATATTTAGACTGGAGGGCCTTTTTGCTTGAGTTTACAAATGAACAATAAAAAAGAAGTCAGGGAAATGGCGGCTATTACATGATCTACGCGCCATTAATAATCAGATACAAATTATGGGCCCAGTACAAAGGGGCCTGCATTTGCTGTCGTCTTTGCCTTCTTCTTGGCCAATTATTGCTATTGACATTAAGGATTGCTTTTTTTCCATCCCTTTGTATCCTCAGGATAGTGTTAGGTTTGCATTTACTGTTCCCTCATGTAATAATGAGGAATCCGATAACAGATATGAGTGGGTGGTTTTGCCTCAAGGCATGGCTAACAGCCCTACCATGTCAACTGTATGTTGACATGGCTATTTGCCCTTTGAGAGACAAATACCCTCAGTTGAGGTGTGTGCATTATATGGATGACATCTTGCTTTCAGCAAAGAGTGGACAACTGTTACATTCGGCATATGGGGACTTGGTTAAATTATTACAACAAAAAGGTCTTTATATTGCCCCTAAGAAGGTAC
Organism: Perognathus longimembris pacificus; assembly: GCF_023159225.1. Lineage (NCBI taxonomy): Eukaryota > Metazoa > Chordata > Mammalia > Rodentia > Heteromyidae > Perognathus > Perognathus longimembris. Next base: position 1,640,764 of record NC_063185.1, on the reverse strand, counting down.
AACAGGACCAAATAATTAGCTACTTGGGTACAAAAATAACCCCTTTAAGTGTTTTGCCACAAAAATTGGAGATACACAAAGATGGTTTAAATACATTAAATGATTTTCAAAAGTTGCTGGGTAATATTAACTGGATACGTTCCTACTTGCAGTTGCCTAATTCTAAATTGAAGCCCCTTTATGCTGTTTTGCAAGGGGATACAGCTTTAGACTCTCCTAGACAATTAACTAAGAAAGCTAAAATAGCCTTAGAAAAGGTTAAAAAGGGACTCCAACAAGCTTGCTTAAAACGAGTTCAAGAAGGCATGGATATTTTTTTGTGTGTCCTTCCAACCGTGTCACAGCCTACTGGCTTGCTGTGGCAAAAAGGCCCACTGTTGTGGATTCACCCACAAATATCTCCAGGAAAATCCATAGAACACTACCCAACTTCAGTGGCTTCCATTGCTTTCTCTAAAATTCAACAATGTGTGCAGTTTTTTGGCAATGTTCCAGCTACCATTATAATCCCCTATACTAGTCATCAGGTTAAGACATTATGTGCCACTGTTAATAAATGGGCTATTTTGTTATGTAGTTTTCCCGGGAATATAGATAATCACTTTCCCAAACATCCATTGTTAGGGTTCTTTAGGGAACACCCCGTTGTATTTCCAAAGGTGACCTCCTCCCAGCCATTGCAGGGAGCCCCCAATATATTTACAGATGGATCCAAGACGGGAGTGGGGGTCTATATGGTTGAGACCCAGCAACCTGTACAGCATCAGTTTTGCCCGGGCACGCCTCAAATGGTGGAACTACAGATTGTTATAAAGGTTTTTGAGGTTTGTCCATTCCCATTTAATTTACTTTCTGATTCGGCCTACGTTGTTAATGCCCTTAAAGGGTTGGAGGTCGCTGGACCCATTAAGTCCTCCAGCCCAGTGGGTCTATTTTTCCAACACCTACAACGATTAATATGACAGAAAAGAGCAGGCTTTCATCCTGTGCACATTCGTGCCCATACAGGTCTGCCAGGACCCTTAAGTGCGGAAAATGATGTAGTTGACCGATGGACCAGACACGAGTGGGCCTTTTTGGCTTCCATGGTGGACAGAGCTAAAGCCTTCCATAAAAATTTCCATGTTAATGCAAGGGCGCTTCAACAGAAGTTTCGGCTTTCTCGAGCGGCTGCACGACAGGTGGTCCTAGACTGCCCTCAGTGCATCGTTTATCAACATCCGCCCAGCGTTTGGGTTAATCCCCATGATTTGTCGCCACTTAAGATCTGGCAAATGGATGTGACTCATGTTCCTAAATTCGGACATCAAAAATATGTGCATGTGTCCGTGGACACCTGTTCAGGCGTCATGCACGCCACACCCCTGACAGGAAAAAAGGCTCATAATGTTGTTACCCATTGCCTGGAGGCGTGGACAGCTTGGGGAAAGCCTCAAAAGCTCAAGACTGATAATGGACCTGCTTATACGGGACGCCAATTTCCCTCCTTTTGCAATTCCATGGAGGTACAACTTGTACACGGCCTGCCATACAACCCCCAGGGCCAGGACATTGTGGAGCGTGCACACCGCACACTTAAAAAATGTTTACAAAAACAAAAAGGGAAAATTGGCTATGGCCGCACCCCGAAAGAGAGACTTTCCCTTGCTCTTTTTACCATCAATTTTTTAAATCTGGATGTTAATGGTCAGTCTGCAGCAGATAGGCATAATGAGCCTCATAGTCCAATGAAAGGACTAGTAAAATGGAAAGATGTGTTAACAGGGACCTGGAGAGGCCCCGATCCCGTGCTGTCATGGGCGCGAGGTTCGGTTTGTGTTTTTCCGCAGGATCAACAAGACCCGGTGTGGGTGCCTGAACGTCTGGTGAGAAAAGTGCAACATGAAGAAATCCAGGATACGGTTGACGATGATCCTCCTGATGGTGCTTGCCTTGGAACAACAGGGAGCGGCAGTACTGAGATGGGGGATATTTCAGTCTTCCCGAAACCAATGCCAGTGCAGCACAACGCCCGGACCTTCCCTCGCCTATTTAGCAGTAATCAGACTATGGAGGTTCCCTATCTGCCCTTGGATAAGGATGTTGCCCCCTTAGGAGAAAGTAGAAATTTTACCCTGATGGGAAGCCTTTGTTTTGAGATTGTTAATAACTGCTCCGACGAGAGCCCATGCATAGGATTATACAACCAAACAGCGGGATGGTTCGACCTAGGTTATTTGGACCCCCCCTGCTTGCGTGCCAAGGTGACACTGCTGTCGGGACGATGGCCGGGAAATAGAGGCCGCTCTGAGTGCCCCACACAGCCTAAATGGGCCCCCAATTGTTGGGGGGCCAATTGGGGAAATCTGTGGCCTTGGACAGGATGTCAATCACACACCACTATTTGGGCAGATAAGGAAGAAAAGTTTACCTTTTCCCCTGGTATTGGAACAAAATTTAATGCCACCTACGAGGGTGAAAATTCTACTGACCAAAACCCTTATCAAACATATGCCTCCAATCCGTTTGATAATTGGCTTTTGTGTGGAGTCAATGGAAGCTGTATAAATTTGGAGCCTATTGTCATGGTAATGGGGGGAAGACATGGACAAGGACATGCTGTTTGGTCTACGTCCCAAAAATGGGGTTTTAGCAAGACGGCTATGTCTGTAGATGTTAAGACAGTAACAATACAGGATGGAGTGACCGGAGTATACACTTCAAATACTCCATGTACCCTGATTGATGCATCCGGGGCCCCTATCCCGGATCAAGGAGTTGTTTATAATAATAGCCTTTTTTATAAACCCGCGCCAGTGTGTATTTACCCCCCTTTTCTATTTGTAGTAAGTGACACTAATCCTTCCATGTGTACTAACGATACCTGCTTTTATGCCCAATGTTGGAATGCTTCTAGCTATAAATTTGCTGTGATTACTCGCATGCCCCGTTGGGTGCCTGTACCTGTGGATGCACCAAACGTGATGGTGCAGTTTAGACAAAAGCGAGATTTTGGCATTACGGCCGCTGTCGTCACTGCCTTATCCTTGACTGCGGTCGGAGCCACCACCGCAGCTGTTGCCATGAGCCATACGGTGCAGACGGCCCAAACTTTAAATACTCTTTCTGCCAATGTAGCACAAGCCTTGGATGTGCAAAAGGGGATAAGTGCCCAGTTAAAAGGAGGCTTGATGGTCCTCAACCAACGGGTGGATCTTGTACAGGAACAGCTTGATATGCTTTGGCAGCTTGCCCAGCTTGGCTGCCAGTGGAAGTATGCTGGACTCTGTGTAACAAGTATACAGTATAAAAATTATACCCATGCGGCAAATTTATCTAAACAATTGTCTAGTTATCTTTTAGGAAATTGGACAGGAGGATTTGATGTACTGATGGAGCAGTTGAGGATTGCCATTACCACCGTGAACTCGACCCGTGTGGATGCCGGATTGGCGGACGGGTTGTCTTCCTGGATCTCAAACGCCATGAACCACCTGAAGGAGTGGGCAGGGTTGGGGGCCCTGATCGGCCTTCTGGCTATGGTCATCCTGGTGTGCCTGTGGTGTATTTGCCGTATTAGAGGTTTCCAGCGTCGCAATGCAGCCATGATAGTTCAAGCTTTCACTGCCATTGAGGCCGGACAGTCCCCCCATGCGTGGCTTGCCACACTCAAGGAATAGCGCAGGATACAAGGCTAGCGCACTACACTTGGGAGACGCATCCCGGCGCTTGCCCCAAGAAGAGCATGTCAGATTGCATGTGGGTTGATGCCCTGGACCCCACCTCTGTAAAAAAGGCATCGGACGGATCTGGTAGTCCTTAGGAAGGCGCCTCCTAAGTAAAGACCAGTATTATGTCCTCAAGGTAATTTTTCACAGAGATCTGACCTCTACTCTTGCCTGCAGCTAATAAAACAAAAAAGGGGGAAATGTAGAGAGCTGGGAATGGCTATGCCCTAAAATGGCGCTGGCCTCCGCCTTCCGCCCTCCGGCCGGCGAGTGCTCTCTGTTGTAAACAACTCCTTAAATGGGCATAGCTTGCTGTCTGGCTCTCTTCCGAGTACCTGGACCTATCGGTGATCGCCACGTGACACACTGGGGTTGGCTAACCAGAGGGTATATAGGGCAAAACGGGAAGCTCCCAGAGAGAGAAGATTTTACAAGGTCCTGAATAAACTGCTGAGAAAAAAATCCAGTGTTGTGTCTTCCTTGCTGGCCGAGGTGGACGCGACACAGGACCAGCAAAGCCTGCCATCCCAGCTATTCAGGAGGCAGAGATCCGAGGGGCCTGATGCAAAGATATCCCAGGCAGACCGATCTGAGACTGCTATCTCCAAATGGCAATCAAAACCTGGAGGTGCAGTGTGGATCAGGTGGAAGAGCACCGTCTTGCCAAGCTTTTCCTTTTCAATAAAAGGTTTTCTGCATTGAACATGCCTGATTTTCACTTTTACTGTAGTTTATTGGGTTCGTTACTCTTGAAATGACATTACTCTTGAAATGACAGTAAGCCAAACACATTTCTCTGAAATTTTCTCATTTGTTCAACTAAGTGACAAGTAGATTTTGCACTATATATCTTTCTGTCACTAAAACGCATCCATGAGTATGTTATTGAACTTTACTCTATGATTCCTTAGTTTTTGCATGATGCCAAGTTGCTCCTGTATATTCTGAAAAGTGTCAGCCAATTACTGCACATCACACAATTATATTTGATGGTTGCTTTACATGTTATAGAATGAGTTTAAGAATACTAGGCGAGAAAACCACATAAATGATGGGTTTACCATGTGAAACATCATAGAGGTCATGACTTCCATGTGATTTAATATCTCTCATCTTAGGCTTGATTATTAGTTAGGTTAAGGAGATTAATGCAGGATTTCTTCCCTGAAAGATATTTTCTTTTGGAATTCAGCAGTATCAGAGAGTTGATTTGAGACAACACAAATGTTGTTCCATTGCAAATATTTACTTAGGGAATCTTAGTATTTGTAAGTGGATTTCATCTGCAACTGTTAATGTATGTTTCCATATACAATAACAAACATATTACTATACTAATCAATTGATCTTTGTTCCTGTTTTATTTTTAAACTTACACACACATATAAATATATATGATTTATATCTGCCACTATGGACTCCTAAACATTTATTTTTCTCTTATGAGTTAAAATACAGTACTATCAATGTAGATATTGTTAAGTAACTTATTCTTATTGTAGACGTTAGAATGCCCTCCTTGCTCTACTGATTTCTTCTTTTGTTTCTTTAACAAATTCTTGTCGTTTTTTGAGAATATTCTCATTTTCTGGACCATGATTGGGAAGGAAATAATTCTCCTAGGATTTCTGATAACTGTTACTGAGAAACCAAAAATCAGTGGGAAAGAGGTGCTTATTACTCTGTGCAGGACAATGCCATACCACTGGCTTCAATTACTCTCGGTCACCTCCACTTGCTGATGGCTTCTTTCCTCCAACAGGGAAAATTCTAGTTTGTATGATCTAAAATGGATTTATATTTTATTTATAGCATACACATAATTGTGCATTCATACCCCCTTTAGAAACATATGTATGCCCTAATCAGAGCCATTGCTAATAGTTTTTTCTTTAGGCTGCACATAAGGAAACAAATCATTTGCGACCCCAGTTGCTTAAATTGGCTATCCCTCCTCACCCCAAGTTCTTTTCCTGTGAATCTGCTATTCACTTGTGGGTTTATGCATTTGGTTTTCCTTGCCATTCCAATCTTGTTTGGTTTTGCTGATTTGCTTATTCTCTCGGAAGTGTGGTTTCTTTGCAGTAGTGATGGAGGTCAGAGTTACAATAAATCCAGGTGATGGGCTGGGGATATGGCCTAGTGGGAAGAGTGCTTGCCTCTAATACAGGAAGCCCTGGGTTCGATTCCCCAGCACCACATTTATAGAAAACAGCCAGAAGTGGCGCTGTGGCTCAAGTGGCAGAGTGCTAGCCTTGAGCAAAAAGAAGCCAGGGACAGTGCTCAGGCCCTGAGTCCAAGCCTCAGGACTGGCAAAAAAAAAAAAAAGTGCTTGCCTCTGATAAAGACAGGTGATTGAGGGGGGGGCGGGTGCACCCTGCCAGGGAACCTGGCTGTCACCGTCCTGGGGGGCTTCCCATGCTCTGCCTGAGCGCTGCCTTCCCTGGGACGTTCTTCACTTGCAATCCCCTCTTGCGTGGTGTGACAGCCAGGCATGTTTCCGGGAGGCACCTGGGCAGTGTAGCCCCCAAAGGTACCTGCAGGAGTCCTGGCTGTCATCCACAGGCTTCTGCTGCTGGGTCAGGGCCCGGCCCTGGCATCTCCTCCTGCAGCCCGACTGGACCGGGATTCCTCCCACCCACTCTGGTGGGTGAGCGTCCTCCTCCAGCGGGAGCCCCCAAATGCTTCCCGCCTGCCGCTGGCTTCTCCCTCGCCTGGTTTTCAAAAGGCAGAGCTGCCCATAGCTAGAAAGCAAAATTACACAAACCAGCCGGTTTGGGATCAGGATTTTGTCATTACAACTGAGGAGAGATTGTTTAGGGTCCAAAGAGTTTGCTGCTGTCACCTGTGGCTCACACCTATCATCCTAGCTACTCTGGAGGCTGAGATCTGAGGACAGAAGTTCAAAGACAGTCGCACAGTAAAGTCTACCAGACCCTTATCTCCAATGAACCACGAAAACGCCAGCCCTGGAGGTGTGGCTAAACGGGACAGCACTAGCTTTGAGCAAAGAAACAGGTTAGCGCCGGCACCCAGGCCCTGAGTTCAAGCCCCAGGAGCAGCACCAAAAAACAAAAACCAAAAAACACCAAACAGCAGGACACACTTAGAGTTTTCCATCTCATGAATACATCTATGAGTAGTTTGGGTTACTTCTATTTCTGGGATGTGTATGTGAAGATTAAATTTTATGTCACTGTTTCTGAAACTGTAAGAACTTTGCCATCTGCCTTAGGTTCTCTCTTCACATTTGTCTAAGGTCAGTTGCCTATACTATGGAGAGCTTCTAGTTTCCTGTCAAGAATTCCTCTGTTCTGCCGCATTTTCTGCCCTTCGCTCTTTGTGACACCACACTGGCCTGAATGCTTTGCAGTTACAGTGCGTGTGGAGTCAGGTTGTATTCTGCTGGGGTTTTCCCTCATCGCTTCAACGTTTTGTGATTGTCTCCTATGACTCTGTAATCAACTTGTCAATTTCACTAAAATGCCAAATAGGATTTTAATTAGGATTGCTCTAAATATATAGGACAACTCAGAAACCATTGTCAACTTAACAACATTACTACGACTGTTGATCCAGAGTAAAAATACCTCCATTTATTCAGCTTTTTCACCAGTGTCTCTCAGCTGTCGGGCTTGATTTCATAAATAGCTGGAATCTACTGTCTGATATGAACCTGACACCTTAAACCTTAGTTGTATTGAGGTTCACTTTTTGAGATTTCAGTCCGAAAATGTGAAGTACAGAAAAATACGACTGATTCTTACACTGATATTTTATTTTGTGAATTTGTGAATCTTACTTAGCTTCTCAGAAAATCAGGTTTTCCTTCATTATTATCATTTTCTGTTGAATAAAACCATTTTAGTAGTTTTATTTTTCAAGTTGGATATTTAAACTTTACTTGTTGTTTTGTACTTGAGATTGTTTATTCTTTTACAACAATACTTTATTACTGATCCGGGAAGGAAAATGACAGTCTCGAACATTAAGTGTTCACCTGCCGGTCTTTATGGAGATGTTCTCTATGTGGTCAAGTAAGTTAATTCTCAATTAGATGAGAATCTTCTGTCAGAAACAGATGTTGGGTATTTTTCAGGAGCTTTCTCTGTACCTGTGGACGTGATTATGTGGCTATTCACGTTTGCTACCCAATTGATCACATCTCTTCTTCAGGTATTTAAAAAGCCTCAGTCCTGAAGAAAACAATTCCAATCATGGCAGACATCAACAGGCCATGAGTCAAAAAATAAACATAAATTAACTAAAAAAGTGTTGTAGGAAACTTTATCAATTAAAATAATTAACCTAAGCAAGTTTGACCAGATAAGAAGAAGACAAAAATTGCCAAGACCACAGATGCAAGGCGGCATCAGTAAATGTCTCGGATGTGACGGAAATAGAAGGGAAATGGAGGAAAGGGAACACTAACCTTCTTAAGAGAGAGAATCACCGTGGTGCCAATCCAGCAAAACCACGAGTGGCTCTTCATCAAAAACTAGCTGCAAACTTTCAGAGCCAGAGGGAAATAATTCCAGCCTAGCTCCACACCCTTTCCAGAAACTGTAGGTGCTGCTGTTCTGTCTTCATTACATGGCCCAAGTTTTCCTTTTGAGAGATATCAAGATTTGTGGCCTTCCCTGCCATGGAAATTCTCAAGGTTATTGCAAAGTTGTTCCCAATGTCTCCTATTGCTTTCCTAATCCACAATATTGGTATTTTCTGGGTTTTTTTTTCTCCTTTCATGTAGAGAAAGTAAATCAGTCAATATTATTTTATTTTACCACTAATTAATAGCATATTTTCTTTTTAAGGTATTCATTATTTTTAAGTTAGAGAGTGAATTTTGCCAGTCATGTCAAAATGTTAAACATCTATGTCTCTATTATCCCATTACCTATGTTTACTATTGACTCTAAATTTTAAGAGATCTGTATATTTCAATGACATCAGCAGTTTGTCCCTGGTCCATCTACCTATCTATCCATCTATTGAATAATACTCAGTTTGTCAATTTTCAACTGATATAATTTTGTTTAGCATATTACCCATCATTATTTTATAAAAGTTATGTAATCACTGTTTTTTTATTGTTTATTCACTATTTCATTTGCTCATTAAAGTGACAGTACCATGACAAGTATATTTGGGGTTTTTTGTGTGTGAATCTTCTAAGGCAGAAAATATTTTAGTTCATTTTGGCTTGCTTTTAGCTTGTGTTTGTTTTTGTTTGGTTTGTGGTTGGTTGGTGGTTTAGAGAGGAAATTCAGACTCCTGAAGGCTGGGAGTATAGCTGTGTGTTACTGTGTCCAGCATTCTGTGAAGGATTTGAGAGTTTCACTGCCTTCTGTGTTTTGTAACAAATCCTTGCAATTTTTTTCATACCAATATTGTATCAATGTACTTAACTCTATAAAAGCAGATCTTTGCTATGTATCAGAAAACTCCATTAAATTTATTGATATACATTGCAAGTGTTAACAGTGGAAAATTTTCCAGTTACATTGTGAAGAATAGGGAATATTTTTTCTATTTATTTATGTCTAACTTTTTGTGTTGTAGTAGGGGTTTAAACTGTTTTTTTTTAATGCAGTGCATAGTTCTTTTAAATTTATTTCTCATTAATCTCTTTGATACTATAGGAGAAATTCTTTCTTCCTCTATGACTTATTCTGTTTATTATCCTTACTTGCAGGATATTGATTCCATACATTATTTTGATTTTTCCCCTACCTTACCCAACTGTATTACTGCATGATAGAGTTTCCTCATGGAGTATCTTTTGCTTTCTTGTACCTTCTCCTGCCATCTTCAAATTTTACTTTTCTCTACCCATTTTCAAGCTCATTTCTGTGAAATATTCTCAAAGTAATTTCCTCAGGCTAGCTTCATCAGCACTGACCTGTTACACTTAAGTAATTCCATAATGTTCCATTTCCCAATCACACTATTTTGTGCCTCCTAGCTCTCCTATTGTGTTTGCAGTTTTCCATCCTGGAGGTTCACAAACGTTCCTCCCAAAAAATTCCTTCTGCTCATATTTCATGCAAGTCATTTTTTTTCATCAGACTATTTTTTCGAGCACTTTTGGTTCACAACACTGCAACCCAGCAGAAAGTTGGGTCTCCTCTTGTTTCTTCTCACACACACATAGTCAATTTAGTTTTTATTTTGAGGCAGGTAATCAATCAAGTTGTTCCTGCATGTTGAATTCGCTATAAGTAATACAAGTAGATCAAATTAATGTGATGTGACGTTATGTAGTTTCCTGCTATAGCTTTTCTGTTTCTAGGCCAGAGGGAATGGTGCTCCACAGACCGGAAGCAGCTAGGCAACAATTGCAAGCCGCCTCTGCTCCTCGGTCTGCAATGGCGCCCTGTGCTTGTGCTCCTGGGTTTCCATAGGGAGGCCCTTCTTGGATAAAAGCGGAAAGTTCTCACCCAGTTATCTTTATAGTCTTTGGTTTAAATAAGCATTTCCAGACTACTTAAGAGTCGGAATGTATGCACTCTCTGCAGGAAGGTTTGTAAACATGGCATTCTTCTAAGACCTAGTCATGATGTGAGGATACAAGTAGAACCTGGTCCCACGTAGTTCTGGAATATTCCTTGACCTTCAGATCTTTCAGTCTTCCCCTAACACGTGCCAGAATGGTTTCAACTCAGGAAACGGGAGCGTGAGCAAATCCACCCAAGGCTTCCCATCAGTGCCCCCGGCACCGTTCCCTCAGTCCCCTGTCACCTGCTGCAATCACAAGCACCTGCTCACTGGGGTGGGAGGGAGGTTCTGCTCATATTTTGTGTCAATCGCTATAGCCAGTCAAGCATGCCAGTGGCTTTGGCTCTTGGAGGAAAACAGGTTCTGCTTTATTTTGGCTGTCATTTTCTGAGGGAGTCCAGCATGAGCCCTCTTCACTCCCTACTCAGACATCGGGGACCTGCTTTGCTCCACTGAGGCAGAATGCCTGAGAGTCTCCCACCACCCAGGGCCCAGCCTACAGCACCCATGGCCTTGTCTCTAAAGACCTCAGGACCTCTAACCAGAATGAGCCAGCAGCGCCTTGCTTGGGTCTCATCCTGCATTCTTGAGGTACTGCAAAGTGCACACGGTGAACCTGGGACCTGCATTTTGTTTTGATTTTGACCTGGGTGGGGGGAGCATAGTGCTGAATGGAATCTCTTGGTTTCACAGGGAGTTAAGGAAGAAGATCCTGGGCGATTCACCTATCTCTTTCTCTAGAGACACAAATATTCTGTTCCCTTCTTTTCTTTCTTTTTTCTCTTTTGTCCTGCCTGGGTTGGAACTCGGGGAACTATGATGATAGTGAGGCCGGCACTGTACCACTTCAGCAATTCCTCCAGGCCTTCCACATGGGTTCTGGATTCTCTCTGGGGTAGGGGCTTGTGTGAGGCCCACGCTGGCCCAGCTCTGCTCGTCCTACTTGTGTCTATCTGTCACTCGGGCCAGCAGCCACGCTTCTGCACCAAGCCACCGCCCTCCCCAGTAACGGAGCCAGCTGGCGGCAATGCGCTCATGACCAAGACAGTGCACCAAGACAGTGTACCCTTGACCAAGACAGTGCGCCCATGAACAAGACAGTGTGCCCATAACTAAGACAGATCACCAAGACAGTGTGCCTGTGACCAAGACAGTGCAGACGTGCTCAGGCATGGACATCTGTGCTCAGGCATGGGCTGGGATGCAGAGTTGTGAGTTTTATGCCCAGCTGTCTTTGGCCCATGGTTCCCTGGTCTCTGCCTTTCAAGTATCTGGGACTACAGGCTTGAGCATTGCTTTATACCTTAGATTCCCTTCTTCTCTTCTTAATCAACACATGAAAGATAAGAATAATACAGGTATTGTAAAATAAGATTTTCTTCAGAACTGAATGCAAAAATATTGGGCATTATATTGAATAATGTCTAGTACAGAGATAGGTAAGATAAGCAAAAGGAAACTTCTAGAATCTAGTATTTCTCTCTTCTGTCAAATTTGGTGTGGTACTTACTGTATCCATTATCACAATAAACATTTCTCTGGATGACCATGGTTCAATAAAATATGAAAATGCTGATAAAGATGCAGTGTGCTCATAAACTGACATGTTGAAATGAAGAAAATGGAGATGCTTATTTTTCTCATTTTGACACCTAATTTAGCCTGCACATGTTGGAATTCCATACCCACTCCCATTCCATCTTCACTTTGACATCAGAAGGAAAAGGACATCATGTTTATAAGGACACAGATTATATCCAGTGTAGGTCCTGTGCCTACTTTTTCTTCAGACCCAGGACCAAAAGAGAAAGCAGACAGGGTGAGCATCTAAAGCTGCTCATTTAACTGTCTTAAGCCTGTTCCTTGCTTAGATGGCATTATGTATTTCTACCACAGGCCATTCTAGAGTTACATTTGGACGACTGAAATGTGTTCAGGTACTTGTGCTTTGTTTCCTGGGCTCTTCTGTTTCCTGTCTGGTGACGTGTGCCGTTCCACCGAGAGGAAGCTGAGAGCACTACCGTCCACACAGAGTCCTCTGCTTCATTCACAAAGACAAATTCTAATTACTGCTGTCGTGCGTGCATGTGTGTGTGCATGTGCACATGTGTGTGTGTGTGGTGTGGCATAGGTGGTGTGCCTGAGTATGGTGTGTGAGTATGTGGTATGTGTGTGTATGTGTGAGGTATGTACATGTGTGTTTGTATGTGTGTTTACGTACGTGTGCTCATGTGTGCTGGAACAGTGATTTGAACTCAGAGCCTTGCACTCTGGCTCAGCTTTTGCTGTCAAGGCTGGTGCTGGGTCCCTTCAGCTGCCTTTCCTTCTAGCATTTTCTGGGCTAGCTGGAGATGATTCTCAGACTTCCCAGCACAGGTTGGCTCTTCACCGGGGAGATGTGATATCACACTAACCTGCAATGGGGGCAGGCTTACTAAATGCACCTTTCCCTATAAAGCTAAGTAAAGACACCAACACCTCGAGGACGATGCATGTCCCAGGTCATCAGGCCTCAGAGCAGGCCCAGGCACTTGGTGTATGCCGACCATGAATTTGTTCCTTACTTGCTGACGTTTCCTGGATCAATGAGAATCAAACAGCCAAAGCCCTGAGTCCAAACAGCTGTATGTAAGTTAAATATATAGAGCTTTACATGTATACGCCATGAAAGGGAGACCCCAAGTGATAGAATAGAGTAGATTAAACTATCAGAGTGTAAGCATTTTACAGATTGTTCAGCGTAGATGCTGTGAACTGTATCCATTGCCAGTTGAGAGACAAATCTCAAGCTGAGCGCAGTGGCTGTTGCCTGTCCTCCTCACTGTGCACGAGACCAAGGTCTCAGGACTGCGGATGGAAGCCAGCCCAGCAGGAAAACCCACCAGACATGTAGCCCCAATGAACCACCGACATGCTGCACGGAGGTGCAGGCCGAGAGGTGGAGCACTAGCTGTGCACAGAAAGCTGAGCCAGCGTTCAGAGCCCTGAGGTCAAGACCCAACCTGGGCTCAAAAACAAGCAAATACAGAGACAACCAGCACATGTCCCCACGTTCCCAGCCTCGAGGTGTTGCAGGTTTGTAGGTAGGGAGAGGCAGTGTGGCTCAGGTGAGCGGCGGGGGGAGGCACAGCTGGACGGAGAGGCATTAGAGCCGGAGGAGGGGGGGCTGGGGTGGGATTCCCATCCCGTAAGAACCCTGGCCCGGGTCTCATCTTGGCTATGGGCCCGGAGTTGTCAGCCGTCTCTAACCCAGCGTTCATGTCCCCAAGTCCCTGTCTGCCCATGTCTCCATGTCACCGTGTCTCCATGTCCACATGTTCCCATGTCCCCAAGTCACCATGTCCTCTTGTCTTCATGTCTCCGTGTCCCCGTGTCTCCATGTCTCCATGTCTCCATGTCCTCTTGTCTCCGTTTCTCCATGTCCCCATGTCTCCATGTCCCCATGTCCCCGTGTCCCCATGTCCCTGTGTCTCCATGTCCCCGTGTCCCCGTCTCCCCATGTCTCCATGTCCCTGTGTCTCCATGTCCACATATTCCCATGTCCCCAAGTCACCATGTCCTCTTGTCTTCATGTCTCTGTGTCCCTGTGTCTCCATGTCTCCATGTCTCCATGTCCTCTTGTCCCCGTATCTCCATGTCCCCGTGTTTCCATGTCCCCTTGTCCCCATGACCCCATGTCTCCATGTCCCTGGGTCTCCATGTCCCCATGTCTCCATGTCCCTGTGTCCTCATGTTTCCATGTCTACGTGTCCCCGTGTCCCCGTGTCTCTGTGACCCCGTGTCTCCATGTCCCCGTGTCCCCCTGTCCCTATGTCCCCGTGTCCCCACGTCCCCATGTTCCTGTGTCCCAGTGTCTCCGTGTCCTCTTGTCTCCATGTCCTCGTGTCTCCATATCCCCGTGTCCCTGTGACCCCGTGCCCCTTTGTTCCCAAGTTCCTGTGTCTCCATGTCTCACTGTCCTTGTGTCCCCATGTCTCAGTGTCCCCACGTCCCCATTTCCCCATGTCTTCATGTCTCCGTGTCTCCATGTCCCCATGTTCCTGTGTCCCAGTGTCTCCGTGTCCTCTTGTCCCCATTTCCCCACATCCCCATGTCTCCCTGTCCCCGTGTCCCCGTGTATCAGTGTCCCCACGTCCCTTTGTCCCCGTGTCCCCGTGTCCCGGTGTCTCCATGTCTCTGTGTCCCTGTGTCCCCGTGTCTCCATGTCCCCATGTCCCCATGTTCCCATGTTCCCATGTTCCCATGTCTCCATGTCCCCATGTCTCCATGTCCCCATGTCTCCATGTCCTTGTGACCCCGTGTCCCCATGTCCCCGTGACTCCATGTTCTTGTGTCCCTGTGTCCCAATGTCTCCATGTCCTATTGTCCCCATGTCCCCACGGCCCTGTGTCTCCATGTCCCTGTGTCCCAATGTCTCCGTGTCCTCATGTCCCTTTGTCCCCAGGTCTCCAAGTCTCCATGTCCCCTTTCCCAGTGTCCTCGTCTCCCCTCGTGCCCATGTCTCCATGTCTCCATGTCCCCATGTCCCTGTGTCCCCATGTCCCTGTGTCCCCATGTCCCTGTGTCCCCATGTCTCCATGTCCCCATGTCCCTGTGTCTCCATGTCACCATGTTGCCATGTCCCCATGTCCCCATTTCTCCATGACCCACGTCCCCAAGTTCCCATGTCTCCATGTCCCCAAGACTCAGTCACCTCATGTCCACGTGTACTCTTGTCTCCATGTCCCCGTGTCTCCATGTCCCCGTGTCCCTGTGTCCCCATGTCCATTTGTTCCCACGTCCCTGTGACTCCATGTCTCACTGTCCCCATGTCCCCATGTCTCTGTGTCCCCCCGTCCCTATGTCCCTGTGTCTCCGTGTCTCCATGTCCCCATGTTCCTGTGTCCAAATGTCTCCGTGTCCTATTGTCCCCATGTCCCCACTTTCCCGTGTCTCCCTGTTCCTGTGTCCCCATGTCCACTTGTCTCCATGTCTCCATGTCCCTGTGTCCCCATGTCCCCTTGTCCCCGTGTCCCCATGTCTCCGTTTCCCCGTGTCCCTGTGTCTCCGTTTCCCCATGTCCCCGTGTTCCTGTGTCCTCATGTTCCCATTCCCCGTGTCTCCATGTCCCCATGTCCCTGTGTCCCCATGTCTCCTTGTCCCTGTGTCTCCATGTCCCCATGTCCTTGTGTCTCCATGTCCCTGTGTCCCCATGTCCCCTTGTCCCCGTGTCTCTAGGTCCCCATGTTCCTGTGTCCCAGTGTCTTCGTGTACTCTTGTCCCCATGTCCCCACATCCCCGCATCTCCATGTCACCGTGTCCTCTTGTCTCCAAGTCCCCATGTTTCCATGTCCCCATGTCTACATGTCCCCGTGTCCCTGTGTCCCCATGTCCTTTTATTCCCATGTCCCTGTGTCTCCATGTCTCACTGTCCCCATGTCCCCGTGTCTTAGTGTCTCCACGTCCCCATGTCCCCACGTCCCCATGTCTCCCTGTTGCCATGTCCCCATGTTCCTGTGTCCCAGTGTCTCTGTGTCCTCTTGTCCCCATGTCCCCACGTCCCCGTGTCTCCCTGTCCCCATTTCCCCATGTCTCCATGTCCCAGTGTCCCCGTGTCCCCGTGTCTCCATGTCTCCATGTCCCTGTGTCGCCGAGTCCCTGTGTCTCTGTGTCCGTATGTCCCCGTGTCCCCGTGTTTCCCTGTCCCCTATGTTCACATGTCCACATGTCCCCATGTCTCCATGTCCCCATGTCTCCGTGTCTCCGTGTCCCTGTGTCTCCGTGTCCCCATGTCCCCATGTTCCCATGTCCCCATGTCCCCATGTCTCCTTGTCCCCATGTCCCCATGTCCCCTTGTCTCTGTGTCTCCATGTCTCCATGTCCCCATGTTCCTGTGTCCCAGTGTCTCCATGTCCTCTTGTTCCCATGTCCCCACGTCCCCATGTCTCCCTGTCCCCGTGTCCCCATGTCCCTGTGTCTCCATGTCTCTCCTGTGTCCCTGTGTCCCCATGTACCCATGTACCCATATCTCCATGTCCCCGTGTCCCCATGTCCCCGTGTCTCCGTGTCCCTGAGTCCCCACGTCCCCATGTCCCCGTGTCTCCAAGTCCTCGTGTCCCCGTTTCTCCATGTTTCCATGTCCTCATGTCTCTATATCCCCATGTCCCCATGTTCCTGTGTCCTGGTTTCCCTGTGTCCCCATATCTCCATGTCCCTGTGTCCTGGTGTGCACATGTCCCCATATCTCCATGTCTCTGTGTCCCCATGTCCCCATGTTTTCGTGTCCACATGTGCCTTTGTCCCCATGTCTCTATGTCCTCTTTTCCCCATGTCTCCATATCTCCATGTCCCCCTGTCTTCGTGTCTCCATGTCCCCATATCCCTGTGTCTCCGTGTCTCCATGTCCCCATGTCCTCGTGCTCCCTTGTCCCCGTGTCCCCATGTCTCCATGTTCCCGTGTCTCTGTGTCCCCATGTCTTCGTATCCCTGTGTCTCCGTGTCCCTGTGTCCCCATGTCTCCGTGTCTCCATGTCTTTGTGTCCCCATGTCCCCATGTCCCCGTGTCCCCATGTCCCTGTGTCCCTGTGTCCCCAGGTCCCCACGTCTCCGTGTCTCCATGTCCCCATGTCTCCATGTCTCCGTGTCCCCATGTCCCCACATCTCCATGTCCCTGTGTCCCCGTGTCCCTTTCCCATCCTGGCAGCTCATTTCTTCAAGGAGAGGAGCACCTAAAGGTCAGGGGAGCCCCAGCCCCTCTCTCCAGGGCTTTTACCCGATGAAGCCAGACTGACCCCAAATTAGCTTCTGTTTGGTTAACACCAAAATCACCGATTTAGAATTTTAATTACAGGTACATTCCAGAACACCATCAAGTTTTATGTGACTAGGAATGACCAAGAGGGGGAAAAATCAATGTTTTTACTTAAAACAGCAAAAGTATCGATTTAAATAAACAGGAGTGGAGTAGCTTACCATGGGTGATTCCAGAACGAAGACTGTGAGGCGCATGCTTACGTGCAGAGCGTTCACTTCTGTGATGGGACCTGAAGAGAGGATGGACTGTCCCCTCCCACCAGCTTCCCCGTGCTCCTCAGTGGAGTGCTTCTCACCGCAGAACGGCATTGCTTATAGTAGTAGTGGCAGGTGCTTCACTGACTTGTACATTTACTTGTTGTCTTGGCTTTGTCAGATTCCAAATTGTAATTTGTTTCATGTGGTTTCCCGTGTGTTTGAATAAGGCGAGATTGAGGTGTCTACATGCCTGTGTGTGTGTTTACAGCTCTATTCTCATGACTTAGGGGTGTGCCCACAGACACCCATCAATCACACTACTTGCGTCCACCCTGCTGTCTTACTGCATTGCATCCCATCTTTGCGACGACCTTGATGGCCCATTTATACAAAAGGGGGAAAGACACTTCTACAACTTCAGATGACCTGACCATGCCATCCTCTTTCCTCATATAAATATTACGTGCATAGGGTTTCTGAGAAACATGTGAACGTTACAAAAAGAACCACATGTGAACAAAAACAATAACAACAGGAGCTAACATGTTATCTGACAATATAATCTACCATTGCAATGTAAACATGGATGCAAAGGGGCCAAGCATAGAGACGTCTGCCTGTAACCCCGACATCCTCGGTGGTTGATACACGGAGTCACAGCCCACGGAGGACTCAGTGCTGACTTTAAGTACCCAGTCTAACTGCAGTGCTAGTCTAATCAGCTGGGTTATACATTTGCCAACTTGATTTTTTCATCAAATATTGAAAGAGTGGGCTTCAAGAGTCCACCATTAATAGTGGATTTAAATGATTACTTTTTATGGCTGTACGTTTTTGCCTCCTTTACCGCGACAGTATGGCTAGATGTATTACAATGGAACGCTGTGAAGGTGTCTCGGGTTCTGACATGCTTATCATTGGTAAATCCCCTCTTTGTTCTTAATTATGGTGTTGATGTCATATTACCATATTTGGAATACTCGATTGTGTCCTTTGTGATGTTTCAGCTATTCTCTTCCTAATGAAAGTATCGATGATACTTATATAGAGAGGATATAATTTTAAGCCATTCAATGAATAGCATAAAATACTGTTTTCACTTTATCCTTTGGGTTTCTTTTTGCTTCTCCTAGGCGCATTTTTTCAAATTATTTTTATTTTCCTTGAAGAATTTACTTCAAACTTTCTTGGCAGCCAGTATCTCACCATCAGTTTCCTGTGCTTTTCTCCAGAAGTCCTTATTCTTTATTAAATGTTGAACTTAAACTGCTGGAGAGAGGATTATTCATAGTATGTATTTATTTTTTGTTTTGATTTGATTATGAGGACGGGTGTTTGCTATGTAGCCTCTGCTGGCTTTGAGCTCCTATTATTTCTGCCCCAGCCTTCCTGTGGAAGGGATGATGGGCTTTTACCAGGACACCTGGCTTTAATTTCCTGGTTTTGAACATGGACACTCTCAGTGACTCAGTCCACTGTCATTCTACCTCCGTAGTGCATGATGGGTTCCACTCGTCTGTTTTACTTCTAAGGAAATCTGCTTTGTTCTCATCTACAGGACGTGTGGATGTTTCGCTCTGTTTGTGTGGACAGATTTTACAGCTTGAATATGACACGTCATGATGGAATCCCATTTGTTTGTTTTCCCACTTGGTGGCATTCTCTGATTTCACGGGGTCTGCGTTCTTACTTTCATAAAGAATTCTGGAAAATTCTCAGTTCTTTTTACTTCAGATAGTTTCTCTTTTTTCCCTTTCTGAGGGGAGGGGTTGGGGGGCCTGACTCAAGTATTGCAGTTGCCCCGTGCTACATATTTTGTCTTTTTGTTGTTGTGGTGGTAGCTTGTTTGTGTTGGTACTGCAGCTTGAACTCAAGGACTCATACTCCTGCTTGGCGCTTCGCTTACACCTGGGCTTCCAGTTGAGTCACCCTTCAGTTCTGACATTTTGCTAATTAATTGGAAACACGAGTTTCCAGCTGGCTTCAGACCTTCATCCTCTGAATCCTGCTTTTCTAGTAGCTAGGAGTATAGGGCAAGCCACTGGCACCCGGCTGGCTCACATTTCCTAATTACATGAAGTGTGTCTCAGGAGATCTGAGCATAGATGTAATTTCTCATGTGTACTGACAACAAATGTATTTCCATTTCATCTATGGCAGTTTGAGAGTCAGTACTAAAGATTTTACAGTACAAAAACTCAAGACAATGTTTACAAAAGTTATACAATGGTTAGCTTGTTTACAACTGATGGTATTAAAAGCCAAGATGACCCCCCCCACCAGAAATTGTCAAGACCAGGATAAGCAGATGGAGTGTGGATTTCAGAACTTGCCACGAAGCTATGTGACAAAAAAAACCCAGTAAGCCCTCACAGAAAGACTCTGTGGGCCTCGCTTCCAGGTAAGCCCTGGAAGGAGAGCGGGGAACTTGGAGAGCATCTAGTTAGGATAGCGCAAGACTGTCCTGCCTTTGAAGACGAATAATGTCACAGTGTCAGATGGGGAAGACCCAAGCAAGATCCCTTTCTGCTTTTGAAGGAGAAAGCTGTAAGCAAGAAGGCCCAGAATGCATGGGCACCAAGTTAAAAACATGGTACTGGAAAAACAGTGGTGACAGAATACATTAACTTTGTTAGATAGATCTATATCTATATGCTAATATATGTATATATATATACTAGTTATTATATATATATATATATATATCAGAAGTTCAAAGTGTTCAACTCCATCATTATTACATGGAGGGGATTATCATGAATTCTCTGCCCTGTATGCTTTTGGCAATTACATAATTTATAATAGAAGATTCATTACCAAATCAATACAGTGAGATCAATTTGCATGTTGAACTATATCTATTCCCTGATTGTGCAAGAGTTTGAGAAATAATGTCACAGACAGTTGGAAATGCTGATTTACCACTCACAAGAGCAATAAACAACTTCTGAAAGAAAAGTGAACTGCATTAATAACGGTGACTAATTACGATCATTTAGTCTATTGAAATTTGATTGGTTTAGATTATAATTACACAAGCAAAGTTCCAAGTAAATAAAAATTAGGATAGTAGCTAAACAGTGTGCAGATTACATTGAACCAATTGTTTATTTATAAATTCTACAGTACTGAAGAATTACACATCCGTTAATCCTTTGTGTTGGGATTTTTTGTTCAAAACAAGGTAAATTATTTGTATTGTCCATTTTGCACACAGTGTAAGATTCTAACTTGGTAAAATATCTCACTCCATATTTTATAAATTTTGCTAGGTGCTAGTGCTCACCCCTGTCATCCTAGCTACTTGGGAGGCTCTGAGGACCACAGCTCAAAGCCGGCTCAGGCAGGAAAGCCCAGGAGACTCTTCTGTCCAGCTAACCACCAGAAAACTGGAAGTGGCATTGTGGCTCAAAGTGGTAGAGGGCTAGCCTTGAGCTAAAGAATTCAGGAGTAGGGCCTAGACCCAGAGGTCAAGCCCACAACCTTCCAAATAGAAACAAATAAATACACACATAAACACATAAATAAATACACAAATAAATAAGTAAAAATTAAAAGTTTTAATGTGTGCTTTCTACCAGCATGAATGTCCTCCTCTTTCTTCTTAGAGGTTTCCAAATAGTAAAATAACCCTGCCCTCTTAAATGAAAGAAAGTTTTCCCAACATTTATCAGCTCCTGACTTTCTGCTGCTTTTCTTTTCAAGTTTTGTGACCTTTTAGACTCATCATTCATTTAATAAAATGAATTGTCTTTTATAGTGGTGCTAAGTCTTTGTGCTCAGAAAACAGGTGAACTTTTCTCACATTGTCACACTGCTTGTACAAATCTAACCTTCTTAAAACTAAAATTGGTGGTGATATTTTGTATCTTCTTCTAACTGTAAGAGCAGGAGCAGCAGAAACCACAGATGCCGTTGCTGGTTTGAAATGTTGGCAAGTTCTGTAAGGGTTCAATGCTTGCTTTTTGTCTAGGCTGTAATAAGTAAGTTTTCATTCCCTGTCTGTCTGTCAGAGGACACTCCCTGGAAACGTGCCTTCGGAGCCCAGTGTATTCACAGTGACTCTGTAAGAACAGTGATGTTGTCACAGAGGTTACGCAGTCCTGTGGGTAGAGGACAGTCCCAAAGCATTATTTCTAAGTGAGTGCATTTCTTTCTTATCTGGTTCTTTTGATCTGATAATAGCATTTCTAATGCCTTTACAATGTCCTTATCTTCTGTGCTGGGTTTTATATTGTATGGGACTTGCTTGTGCCGGTCCTAGGCTTGCTCTCTAGAGCGTGGATATGATGGCAGTGTACGAGGTTTTCTGCTCCTCTGGTCGCATTTCTCCCAGGTCCTGGCTGTGTGCGGAGAAGCTGCTTCCAAATGCGTTTCTATCCATCACTCACAGAGTGGCTCATGGCGCTTGGTTCTTGTTGATTCATGAGACAGGCAGCACTTTCTGCAAAGTGAACTGGTGGAAGTGTGCAAAAATGTCCCTGACTCTAAGAGATGGGATTGTTTACGGCAGCGTGCTTCCACAGAGTATGGCAACACTTTGTGCATTAGTTACAGAAGCCTTCCATAATCCAGTTGTAGCACCCTCAGCTTTAGTCATCCATAATCATGTGTCCTCCAAGCATGTTCAGTGGGAAATTGTAGAATTCTGTGCCATTCTAAGCTGTGTGACGACATCTCAGGTGGCTCTTCTTCCCTGTGCTCTGCAAACACACTGCATGCCACACCCTTCCTTGCCATCCACCTGCTGTCGCCACGCTTAAGTATGCAGCCCACCACGGAGTCGCAATGCCACCATCATTCCTTCAGCCCGCAAAGCCAGACGGGCGGTGTCTCAATGCACACCACAAAAGGGGATGGGACAGTAGCATGCCAAGGCAACCTACAGAGAGAGAGAGAGAGAGAAAGACAGACAGACAGACAGAGCCAGACACACAGAGGGACAGAGACACAGAGAAACAATCACACTAACTTTATTACACGATGTCTTTACAATTATTCTTCTTAATTCTTATTAATACTCTCCTCCTGTGCCTAATTTGTAAATGGAACTTTATCATCTGTAAGTATGGAGGTAGGTCAATAAGTATAGACTCTGCAGGATTTGGTAATATCCAAGATTCCAGGCTACCGTTCAGTGTCTTGGAACGTATTTATTGTAGATAAAGGGGAGACTTCTAAATTAATAATTGTAGATAAATCCAAGGAGGGAAGCAGTGTCAGGGACATTCTTAAAGAATTAAAATTAATTCTTGGAATGCATGAAATGTTTTATTGTAAGAAAAGTTTAGTTTTCTAACCTGTTTCTTTCAACTCCTTAAGTGAACCCACACTTGTGGGAAGTGAATATGCCAGTTATAATTATTTCTCAGTGGAGACTAATCTAGGATTAAAGTGTTGCTAGGACAATGTATATAAAAATTTTCATGTAGAAAAGTGAGCAGTAACCATAAAGTTACCTTCTCAAAATTAAACAAAAGCCAGGCACCGGTGGCTCACACCTGCAATCCCAGCGACTCAGGAGACCGAGAGCTAAGGATGGCGGTTCAAAGCCGGCTCGGGAAGGGCAGTCCATGAGACTCATGGCAATTAACCCCCAAAAAGCAAGGAGTGGAGCTGCAGTTCAAGCAGTAGAGATCCCACCTTGAGTGAAAAAGTCTGTCTGTCTGTCTGTCTGTCTGTCTGTCTGTCTGTGTGTGCTGGTGCTGGGGTTAGAACTTAGGACCTCATTCTCTTCTATAGCTTTTCCACTCAAGGCTAGTGCTCTACCACTTGAGTCACACCCCCCCACTTTTCGATTTTCTTTTCCTGGTAAATTGAAGGAAAGAGTCTCCTGGGCTTTTCTGTCCAGTCTGCCTTTGAATTGTGATCCTGCAACCTCAGCCTTCGGAGTGGGTAGGATGACAGCTTTGAGTCTCCAGCAACCTGCTTAGGTTCATGAGTTTTAGGTTGATAGCTATGTCCAAAACTGCTTTTGTATTTTTACTAGTACTGGAGGATGAGCTCAAGGTGTTGTGCTTGCTCGACATGCTTGCTAGCCTAGTGCTCAACCACTAGACGATGGCTCTGGCCTTGATTTTTGTTAGTTATTTTGGAGACTGAATCTCATGAACTTTTCTGCCTGAGGTGGCTTAGAACCATGATTTTCTGGGTCTCGGCCTTTTGAATAGCTCAGATTAGAGTCTTAAGCCGTCAGTGCTCAGCTGTCCTTCAGTAGAGCACGTGGGACAAGGCATGAAAATCTGCATTAGAACTGAAATTAAAATGTTAATTTCTTCTTACGCTGGATGTGGACATGTGGGCCCGCACTTCAGGCAAGGGCAGCACCCCCCATCTGCATCTCCAGGTCAAAGTTCAGTGTTACTGTCATTTGTATTTAGACTTGTGAGCAAGCTTCAGAAGTCTCAGCTCTTGATCAGAAAGCAAGCCTTGTGTTGTGCGATACAGCAGAGTCCCCAGCCTCTGCTAGGCACATTTCTTAGTAAAGAATTGTAAATGGTGTTCCAATGACAATTCCTTCCCATTCCATTCTGCCACCCAAAGCGCCAGTGTAGACGTCCAGTCTGATCAAGTGCACCCAAAGCTCCAGTGTAGATGTCCAGTCTGATCAAGTGCACCCAAAGCGCCAGTGTAGACGTCCAGTCTGATCAAGTGCACCCACACATACTGCTGACATCGCCCAAACCATAGGCTGACCTTCCTCATCAAGAAAAATGCAGCCTCCGAGGTACAAGCCAGTGACGACTTTGACTTACAGAAAGCTGTATCTTATTTCCCATAGCTTCTGCTATCAAAATCCTTCCATAGTGTACTAACAGCATGGAGATTTTTGCTTGTCTGGATCCTTCCTCTGTTGTCTCTCCCCATCTCACAAATCATGATCCTTTCACGCATTTTCCCAGGCACCTTGCACTGATGTCTTCAAAGATGCTCTCAAGATTTGCTTTTAAGTAACAGAACATGGCAGCCTCAACTTTCCTGGCTTCCTCCTAGGTCTCTTGGCCTTTGACCAAGAAAATCTGCCCAGCTCCAAGCAATACTTGATACTCCTACTTTCTTTTCATTTTTCTCTCCTTGGAATCAACCATTTGCTGTTTCTTCCAAGTCTGTAATCCTTGGGAACCCGCGTGCCTTGTTACTCTGCTGTTCCTGTGCCCGGTGCCATTGCTCAGCACAACCCCGTTAACCCCAAAGGAGGAGGAGGACTCCCCAGCAGACACAGAGGAAACGGACTCTGTGACAGTGCGGCCAGTCTGGTCTGCTCGGAACATGGCGGACAGCTCACTCCTTTCCAGTGGCTCCTCTAGGCTCAGCTTCTTGCTATTCTTCTATTCAAAACTGAACAACATTTCTATTAAAAATGTAGTTCATGAAAAGAAAATGTAGCTCAGCACTGTTGCTCTTATTTCAATAAAGCAAGAGGACTGGAGGAATTTTCTGATCCTCATAGCTTTTATGTACTTCTTTGGGAAATATTCTTTTGAATGTTGACAGCATGAAATTGCTTCAACACTTGAGTCTTCATTCTGCATATTATATCTACGGATAAGGCAGCAGTTCTGAATAATTCCTTTTCTGTAGCAAATACTGGGAAACAAGTCTTCCAATTTGTCTGGATCTTTATTTGTGACACTAAGTGAGGTAATTCAGAAAGTCACTCACAGCAACCACTCCTTAAAATCTCCAAGTCTCTAACATGGAGGCATTGAAATCTTTGCTCCTTACTTTACTGTTCTCTCTTTATTATTCACTTCTTGGAATTGAAGTACAGATGTCTCCATGATAGAATAAAAATATTAGCTCTTTCCTTCTTTTAGAAACTGCCGTTTAGCGGCTGTGTAAAGGGCTTCGGTTCCAAATGTCTGTGGATGAGTGTGCTGCATTTTGATCCCAGTCACGCTTCCATCGTTCTCCCGTCTTCCCCCCACCCCCCCAGCAATATGGCTCCATGTTCATGCATGTGAACTGCATGCTATAACTGCCTGCTCCCTCCCTTCTTCTCTCTACACACAGTCTTTTGCAGGAGAGTATCCAGGACACTATGCTGAAGTTGAGAATGCCTGTGAAAATCTTCCTCGGCTGTGCTCTCCTAAGGTGATTTAGTTGAGCTGATGACACCTTGTTTTGTTCAAGTATATAAGAATCAGAAAGGTAGCATCTGGAGCTCACCTTTTACAGAGGACAAACCTAAGGCTTTGGGGTAACTAACACTCCCACCCGATGTCAGCCACCAAACTCATTTACCAGGGAGCACTTTCGGAGTGGCTGAGGGTGTGTAAGGAAATACCTTGGGGCCGGAGGCCGCCACAGGGGCCAGGACCTGCAGCCCTGGCTTCCCTGAAACCGTGGAAGCATGAGTTCCCCCCCCTCACACCCCCAAATACACAACCACAACAGCAGGCCATCTCTACACAGAGGAAGGGGAAGACCTAATGATACGCAAATCATTAAATGGGAGAGATCAATAAATCCTGGGAATTCACACATACAAAAACACAAAAGAGGTGTGTAGGGAAAAAGATGAGGGAGAGAGACAATGAAGGCATTCACATGAGGGCTCTGTGTTCCAATAAACCCCAGCAGAGCAAGGAGGAATGCGTTAATATCAGCCCCAAGGAAAGTCAACACTCCCTCATCATCTTCTCCCAGCTCCTGATAAATAATCATCTTTCTGTACAACATTCATATTTATATAGTTGCTTAGATATTTTGGTTTGTCTCTTCACCACGCTGTAAGTATAATAATGAGAACAAAGGGAAATTGTAAGCAGTATCAGACATTAATAAATATTCTGTGCCATAAACTCGTGGATTCTATAAAGACAACAGTTTTGGAATTTGCTGTGAATTGTAATGGAAGGAGAGCCCGGTCCTCCCGTGTTCCTCGCAGTTATCCACCAGATCTGTTGGGGCATTTGAGAGCCATATTTCCAGGGAGGGTAATAGATTTATTACGTGTTATACTCCAACACCAAGTGAAGTACAGTTTCCATCTGTATTTTTTCTTTCACTTAAAGAACAATTTTACCTTGACTTCAATGTTCACTAGGACTATTGTAAACGGGGCTACTTTTCCTTTACATTTTTCCATAGAATACCCCTGGTGCTTTCCTCAGGGCATAAAACTAGCTCACTAATGAATATCACATCACTAACGAGTGAGCCATTTTCTAGTTATGTTCCGTATTTCTTGTATTCTATGATGAGGGTTGAATTTAGACTACCCTGTCCGTCCCTGAGGCTATTGAAGGGTAAAAGTGCTCTTTCCACGAGTTGTTTTCTGAGCTTGTCTTGTTGGGTTCTTTTCTGTGCAGCGCTGGCGGGAGCCTGGGCTGCCCTGGGCTGGGAACCGGTGGCCTGCTTGGCACAAGGCACGCGAGGCTGATTCCCGTCTCAGCACAGGGGCACACGGCATGATATTCTTGCAGATGGTAAAGCGGTGAAAAGGATCGGCAAGACAGAAATCTAAAAACCCCACAGGGCCCCCGAGAGGCAGGGGGGTTCATCTCAAGGGCCAGCCCACGTGGTGGCTGGAGACGCCACCCGCTACCCACAGGCAGAAAGGCCCTGTGAGGAGCATCCTGAAACGTGAAGCTTGAACTGGGGTGTTCTCCGCCTGAAATCCCTGTTGTTGTTGTTGTTGTCGCTTTTTGTCAGTTGTGGGGTTTGAACTCAGGGCCTGGTCCCTGTTCCCGAGCCCCCTGGTGCTCAAGGCTGGGGCGCTAGCACTTGAGCCACAGCACCACTTCTGGCTTTTTCTGAGTAGATTGTTGGAGATCACTGTGATCCTCCGATTTCAGCCTCCTCAGTAGCTAGGATTACAAGTGTGAGCCACCTGCACCCAGCAAACCCTGCATTTCCTAACTCTCCCCGATATCAATGAACTAAACACGGGCCCATCTTTGGGCAAGTGCAGTCGTTGTTGTTTCATGGAAAGTGCCCCCTTGCTCTGGCCTTTGTGGTTGTTTGTGTTTTCCTCTCACTGTGCAAGGATGGACAGGATCATCTAAGGTAAGAGAGTAAGGGTCACTCTCCCAGGGAAAATTCTGTAAGGCTTTTGGATAAAGAGCAAGGACATAATTAAAAGGAGGAAAACACTTTACATTGCATCCATAATTCCTTCCCTTGTAATAGAGGCAATTCTGTCTTTATCTGCCACTTGGCTTCCCAAAGCCCCAAGGCAGACATCTGAGCTAGGGCCTGGTTCTGAACCTTATCATGAAGAGCCAAAGCCTTAGCCTTGGGCGGGAAGGGATTAACTCTTCAAAATAGCTTCCCTTAGAGCAGCAGAATGAGCATGGAGTATTGCTCTCTGCGTTCTCACATGGACTGAAGATCCATTGCTTTATTTTCCCCACAGTTTCCAAGTGTCTGTCTCCTTTCAGAGGAGAATGGCATCATCCTTCATTAGAGCTCTTGCGAGGGAGCTTGGAGTCGGTGATGCTGCAGAGTCCTCGCTGAGAGGACCGAGCGCCTCCTACCCCATCTCCGGTTTTCTTTCCAGATGACTGATGTGAGGTGAGGGAGGACGAGGGAATCAATCCCGTTTCAAGTGTTGGAGCGCTATGGCTCTACCTCCATGACAGCCACACAAATGATCAGACTTCATTATGGCAGTAACAACACAGCAGCTACCTTTATCGGACAGATTCTTCACATAAATGTCCAACAAAATTAGGTAATCTGAAGACTAAAAGGATGTTCAATGGATGAAGGCAATGTTCTGATCTGGAAGCAAATGCGAGTGGTCAGATGGGTGTATACAGTTCAGCCCACTTGTGGCCCTCATTCCACAGCGCCACACACATCCCCATTTTCTTCTGGAACAAGTATGTTTGAATGTGATCTCTGGTCAGCTTAGCTCTGTAAAGCAGCCATTCTGAATGTGGCTTTCTTCAGCTGATGGCAACCCTCACTGAAGTCGTGGTCACAGGGCCCGGAGATGTGCATCCACAATCTAACCCTGACTGGGAGAGTTACTGCACGGCCTCTGGATGTTGGGCCAGTCAGCCTGACACTGGGGGGACAAGAGAACCTCCACATGCAGGCATCCACCCTCAGGAGCTCACCCTGATGGCCTCAAGAACTCTCCACCTGTTAGGAGCCAGGGACTGCTGGCTCAGGCTGGTATTCCCGTGTGCTCAGGAGGCTGAGAGGCGAGGAGCGCAGTTGGAGGCCAGCTTGTGCTGATAAACTCCAGGGACTCTTATCCCCAGTTAAACACGAAGCCAACAAACGAACACAGAAACAGAACTGTGGCTCCAGTGGTAAAGCACCAGCCTGAGCAAAAGTAGTCAGGGACAGCCCTCAGGCCCTGAGTTCGAGCCCCAGGACTGGTGTGTGCACATGTGTATGCTAGCGTACTTGCATGTGTGCACGCACTCACACATAGGCACACCCATATACATGTACAAGCACCTGCAAATCCGTCAAACACAGAAAGAGTGGGCTGTGGCCTGTGACTGGCTGGTAGTGGTGGTGCGTGGTAGCCTGGTTCCTCTGTGTCCCAGACCTGGTGGCAGGCTGTGAGTATTGGCAGGTGCTCACCCGCCTCTGTCCCAGGAAAGGTTTGTTTTTAAAGTAACTATGTTGTAACTATGAGCTCACGTGAGTCACATTGGTATTGAGATGACCCAGTTAATGTCACTATGACCGCATAATACACGCTTGTTAGCATTTGTCTGTGGCAAGTGTTCAGTGACCGTGGAATCCGTGGCAAGTCCCCCCGGGGGCCTGTGACACCACAAGCTGGCAGGGCTCAGTTCCAGGTGCTTTGTGCTAGCATTATCCGTCTCCCTGAGACAACGCTGAGGGGCAGGGATCAGTGTCCTCATTTCATGGAGAGTGTGAGTCACTTGTGTAGGCTAGATCACGGGAGCGAAGTGGATATGTAATTTAACTCAGAACATTGGAGCTGTAAGGGCGTTTCACTATGTCTTCGCCGACCAAAACGGAGCCAGTTTTGCATCCTACATTAAATGCTCTGCCCTCTTCTTTTGTGCAGCGAAAAGAGATCATCTGCTTCCCTAATGATGAGCCATGCTACTTGATGGGCCTCGTATTTTGAGCATTTTAGACTTTTCAGCAGAGGGCCATCAGATTTACCCAAGACAAGTCAGACAGTGTTTCAGTATATGGCATGTTCGAGACATACTTGTATTAAAACTTGCCCAAAGTTCAAAGCACCGGCAGGCAAAATTGTATGCATTTATCATGTAAAATGATATGTATTGATCATGTTAACCCAATTTCTGCAAATATATGTACATGGTAGAATGGCCATTTCTAACTAATTAACAAATGCATTTCCTCACAGTCATCATTTCTTCGGAGGAAAAATAACATTTTTAGCGGTACTGTTATCATTTTGTAATCATTACTGTCACTAATCATATATAATTATCGTCATGTATATAATGAAGATATAACTATCATCATTAGCTCTAACCCCACCACAGAGCTCTTGAATTTATTCCTCCTATCTAATTACAATCTTGCATGCTTTGGCCAGCATTCCTCCAGTTTCCTTCCCTACCACAGAACCCTCAGTAGCCTTCACTCTGTGTTTTCTATGAAACACCATGAGACGTGGCTCACAGTTGGTGGCGCGTCCTGACTCAGTTCCTCACAACACAGTTCTGAAGTCCATGGAGCTGGGGAGAGAGGGTTTCCAGTTCCTCGTAGTTCCATTGACTGGATTCATTGAAGTAAAAAACTCAGAATCTCTTTGTCTTTCTTCTGTGGGGAGAACCCAGATGCCACGTTGCGAGCAACCCCTAACAATTAGACAACAACATGGCGTGGGGGGGGGTGTCTTCAGAGACTCATCTTGTCCTTCTTAAGACACAGAACACCAGCACCCCAATACCAATATCAGACAAATCACTGCTTTTTGGATTGTTTTCTCTGAACTTAAAGCTATGGGAGAGGAAACACTTTCTTAAAAAACCACAACTATTCCATGTGTACCTTGAGAACCCTGGAGACTTGCGCCAAGCCCTGCTCTTCCCCTGACCTCCACAGCCCCTGGGATTCCAAGGTCCCACATTTTTATTCTCAGTGCTTTGTTGGACACACAGACTTTTCCCCCATTTACACAGATACAGATGGCCCAAAAATGTCACTTCTGACATACTGGCCACATGACGGACGTGCTCTCAATCAATGGAAGACTCCAGGAACTAGTAAAGACATTTTTCTTTCTAAATTCCCAGTTTGTCCTACAGAATCAATATCGTTCTGGAGCCTCCTCTCCTCTTCAACTCCAGAGCAGAAGTGAGGACAGAAGAAGTCTCTGGACGGAGAGCTTAATAATTTCTTCCCCCCACTAAAAACTGTAATTAATTTTACATAATCATATCCCATGAAGTAAACACTGAAAGATGACAAAAGTATAAGAAGCCATGTGCGTTTGTGAAAGAACATTTTAAAACAAAAACGTACCCCGACAAGTAAAATAAAACTGCTATTTTTACCCACAATTTATTCAAACTAATTTTGTGAAAAAACGAAGCCCTAAAACCAATGACAAAATGAGTAGAAAGAAATAAATTTACTCTTCCTGTTTTGTATGTCCTTTGTCACAAATATGGCCTTTCTTGTCTTCTTAAATAACCAAGGGACTATGGCAGTAAAGCCCAGTGTAACAGCAGAGAAAGCAGAGGCCTGGCACAGATGAGGCCTTGGAGTTGCCCTGCAGGTTTTTACCCTGGTGTGGAGATGAGAGAAAAATGCAAATGAGAGATTTAACAGGATCCATGGAAAGGAAGATGACATTTGCTTACAGAATAGAGGATTTGTCACATTTAAGGGGCTGAGTTAGTTACGGCTCCCTAAGGCAGTGCTTGGCATGCTGGAACAGTCAGAAACATGAAGTGGCTTAGAACTGGACCATCTAGGGCTGGGGATATGGCCTAGTGGCAAGAGTGCTTGCCTCGTATACATGAGGCCCTGGGTTCAATTCCCCAGTACCATATATACAGAAAATGGCCAGAAGTGGCGCTGTGGCTCAAGTGGCAGAGTGCTAGCCTTGAGCAAAAAGAAGCCAGGGACAGTGCTGAGGCCCAGAGTTCAAGCCCCAGGACTGGCCAAAAAAATAAAAAAGAACTGGACCACCTTGGGTCTGATTATAAATATCTTAGGATGCTACATGGTAGTGTTGGCCCAGCAAATACTCAATACACTTCCTCAGACCAGGAGTAGTAACTCATTACAGTAATCTCAGCTACGTAGTAACAAAGATCGAGGAGAAAGGTAATTGCAGGAGAGTCCTGGGAAAGTACTCGAGACTGATGAGAAAAATAATGAGATAGATAGATAGATAGATAGATAGATAGATACATGGATGATAGGTAAATAGATAATAGATAGATGGATGACATGATGGATGAATGGTAGATAAATACATTTTCTTTCCTGTTAATTATATATTATCAATCCTTGTTTTATTTTCTGTAATTTCCCCTTGATTATGTTTTAAATATTTTCTACTCATTTAGCCCTTACTGCTCAACTTTGATTGTGGGCTTCCAGTGGTTTCTTTAGTTCTGCAGACATTCCACCTAGGTTCAGACAGTAGAAAGGGAACAGCTGTAGCCTTACCAGATCAATATGAATTAAATTTTATAGAATTCAACATCTTACTTAACGATTTTTTAAGAAAGTGAAGTATCAATTTGAAGTTTTAAATAAATATTCTTGATCTCAACAAACTTTACCTGTGTAATTTCCTCTCAAAACTCTAATTATTTTTAAATCATGCATCTGTACATAGACAAAGCCTTCAATTATTGATTATACTCAGGAGATGGATGTAGAATCATGCGTTATTTTTCTCTTACTAATTCATACCTTGTATTTATTTTTACTTCACACTTGATATATTTTATCCTCACGGTTGATTAAACATTTTGACATGAAGGAAATAATTTCTAGCTAATTGAAAGCATTCCAGTACATTTCTTCTCAGGAAACTTTTACTAGACAGACTCCCTCTTCATAGGGAAAGTGAAGTAAAAATTAACAACCCATACTTCTAGAGAAACAAGGAAGTTGCAAGGTTAGCTGACACAATTAGGATAGGTAAAAGACTGAAGATAATTCAAACAGCACATAATGTTGGAAAGTCCACAGATTCTTTTTGTTATTGTTGTTTATTTGGTTTTGGTGATATTTTGGTTTTGAACTCAGGTCTTTATGCTTGCTAGGCATGTATTCTACCACTAAGCAATGTCTCCAATCCTCACAGATTCCTGATGCATAAATTTTAAATGTGCAGTAGATAATTCCATCACTAATCATAAAAATAGATGACTTGAATCAATCATATTTCTGTTTTGCAACATTTTGTACTATATTAGAAGATTATGTACTAGAAATTCTTTTTGAATATTACAAGTATTTCTTGGAACAAAGTATTAATGTGTCTAAATGTGTGTGTGCAGGAGTTTAACCTTTCTAACATTGTTATCAGAATAAATGATAATGTACAATTAATCAGATTTAGTGGCGTAAATATAATAAATTTCCTCAAGACAGTCAAAATAGTGACTTCAGTGAAACAGATGCTCTTAACTTACTCATCATTTAGATTTCATATTAAATACAGAGATAATATGCATGTATCAATATAGAGAAAGATTGAAAAAGCCTTTTTGTCTGGTGCCATTTATCAGGACCCGCCCCCCACCCCGCACAGGACCAGTCACATCTGGCTTTTTCTCACTGGTGAAAAGATGTCAGCAAGTGGACCCACTCTATTGAGACTATAGAAGAGAACTTGGTATTACTTAAACACTTCGAGTGTTATAGTCTTCAAATAGAACGGCACAAAAAGCTATAAGTATCTCATGAACAATGATTTTCCTTTGAAGAGTAATCTTCAAGCTTTCTGATTCAGTATTGCCTTAGAATCCTTTCCAAAAACATAAGCTACCCCACTCGAACACATTTAATTGACTTAAATGCCAGACTTAAAATGTATACACGTATCTTGTGTGGCTCATAGGCAGCAAATTTGGAAAACTGGGAGCCCTGACCATCAAATTACTTTTTCCTTGCTTGTTGGATCATATTTGTTTTAAATGTAAACAGTTACTTTAAAAACCAATGTAACTGGAGTAATAAGACATTGCTTTACGCCAAAAAAAAAAACACCTATTGGAGATGTTTTGTGTGGAAGCTAGAAACCCCTAGATGATGCTTTCTGCCTAGCAGAGGCGGGAAAAGTTGATTTCTGTCTTCTAATTTAGGACGTCGCTGGTCTTGAATTAGGAAGTTCTTCACATCTGGAAAGAATGCACACAGGGTGCTGGGAGAGGGACACCAGCTCCTGGTGAATGAATGGCAGGGCCCAGGCAGCAGGCCCGTCCAGCCACAGACACAAGGAACGAATAGATATTATCTGAGCACCTTTGAACCCTGGGAGCCAGAGGACTTGGGAATTGTGTGGTAGCTTTTCTGTAAGGATGAACCAACTTCCCAGCATAGCTAGATCCTGCAGAGCAAGGCCGTGAGAAAGCAGCCGCCTTGTTTGATTGGAGTAATTCCTTAGTGTTCCCTCAAGTGATATCATTCTATGGGTAACATTTTCAGTAGTAGTAAATTTTATGTTTCATCGACATTGGCTGACATATTTTTACAAACAGAAACTTGATTAAATATTTGATGCCTCATTTTCATAAGAGAAAAAAAAATCTTGGTGGCTCCCCTTTATTAACCAACTTACACAATCACAAGTTGCTAGCCTCTAAAAGATGATCAGTGGTGAGATCTTCAGTACTGTTGACTGATGTGTTAAAAGAAGTTTAATGTAAGTGAATGAATGTTATTGTAATTAGTGAGGTACTTATGCTCGTCAGCTCTGGGTACTTTTGTTCTATTTTTAGTGGGGTTTATTTGGATATTGTTATAAATCTATATGATGTATTTTGGTCCTAGTCCTCCCTCATGGCTCCTCCTAGCCTACCAGTCTCCCCACTTCCTGAATGCCCCCCTTAACTAATGTCGGAGCATTTCCCAGCTAAGCTTCCTAATTAGCAGGGCTTTTAATCGTGGAGAATGTTGAATTTTGTCAAAGGCTTTTTCTGCATAACAAGATGATAACATGCTTCCCATTCTTGATTCTTGCTTGTTTTAGATCCGTTTAAGTGATTGATAACTTCTTTGTTCCCTTTTGGTAGGTCGTAATTGCCTGTCAATTTACTCTGTTTCAGATGTTCAAGCTTCTTGGGATAAAAGTTTTTGCGTATTTAATGATCCTTTCGATTTCAGTGATATCCGTTGTGCTTCCCCCCTTTTCAGTTCTACTTTCATTAATTTGGTTCTTCTCTTCCTTTTGGTTAGCTTAGGAGAGGGACTGTCAAAAGTTACAGATGGTGAAGTCTAAAATTAAAGATGTGATTTTTTTTTTCCCCTCAGGAAATTCTGAGAGAGAATCTTTCTCTTCCTGTTTCTCTGTTCACAACAGTGCCTCCCTCCCTTGCTCTGTCTTTGTCTTTCATTTCCTTTCTCTATCTCTCTCTGCTCAGTTTCTCTGACAAACACATTCAATAGAGCTACAGATTGCTTTCTTCAATTTTCTCCTTTCTAAACTGGGACTATCTCTAATTATTATTCTATGCTTGACCATCTGTTGTATTTTAGAAAAAGGTAATTTAGCTTTTACATTATTTTATACATGGAAAGGAATCTGTAGATCTCACTTATGGTTTTAATGATTTACATAAGACTTGCAATTTTTGACATGACTACATAGATAAAATACTAGCTCCTGAAATGGTGCAGAAAGTCTAAAAATAATCAGAGGAGTGAACTATATTTCCCACTTAATTTGAAGGGGAATCTTTGTGGCCTGAAGGCTGACTACCATGAGCTGAATGGCAGCACTAGAAGATGGTTGTGTCTTATTCAGGTGGAGAAAGGGAGTACGCAGAGGCGTCCCTTCTTCCTGCTCCTGAGTGAAGAGCCCCTTCTTCCCAGGGAGGAGTCGTGGGCATGGTTGGGAATCAGCCAAGGAGGCGCAATGCCCACTCCGGTGCTGCAGGACCTGAAGATAATAATTGCTATCTGTAAGTGCCACCATTAAGACAAGGTGTTAAAACAGCCCTAGGAAATCAACATGGGTTGTCCCCTCTTCTTATGGCATGAGAAACTCAATTCCGAAGGGTAGGCAAAGACTCTTGTCCGTATTCCACAGGCATGTCTATCCATTCAGCAGTCATAGAAAGACCAATAGTGCCAGAAAACTCTGATAACTGAAAATGGGTCACAGTGTGTGTGTTTTCTTATTTTGCCTTTCTTTTTGTGTGTATATCTGTGTTTGCATTTATATTTGGGTACATACACATATGTTACATATACAAACAGAGATCTACACTTAGTGTTTGTTTTCTGCAAGTGTGGTGCACAATGAAGATGTAGGCAACTTGTTTTGAAACAACAGAAAGATTCCTTTCTCTGTGGCCGTGAATCCAATGTGACACATGCAGACAATCCCCACACTTACAGGCATGTGAATAGACAGTCATGTCTTTGCATTTAATGTTCACGGAGGTTATGCCACAAAAACAATAACTAAAATAATTAATCATTAAGCTTGCAATGAGAGAGAAAAGCCTGTTGAGGACAATATGGAAAACATAGTTCTCTAAATAGAACTTGTTTTGCAGATCTGACTTTGAACCTGCATAAATAATTCACTTAAGCTTCAACCAGAGAAACTTTTTTAAAAAGATAATTACTGCACTTCAGAGACAAAATGAAACTTGAATCTGTCTTGAGTTATATTTTACCTCACTTATTTCTAAATAAGTGAAAACCTGCTACTAACACTTTCTGGTATTTTATGAACAATAGAATCTAAATTCTTAAGAGGGACTAGGAGAGAATGAGGGAACAAAGACACCATACAAAAGGAAATGTGCTCATTACCTGACTCATATAATTGTAATCCCTCCATACATCATCTCTATAATAACAATAAAGTGAATTAATTTAAAAAAAGAATCTAAATTCTTTGATAGAAATACTTAGCATATTTTTCTGAGCCGCGATAGTTTGTCATTATACAAAGTTTATTACAATCACTTAATTCTCTATTTGTTCCTCCCTATTCTTTTGCTCTTATGAATGACAAATTTGTCTTTGGGAATATTTTTTTTCAAATGTATCCTTTTTTACAGATTCCCAGAAGGGAAATCACTAAACTAAAAGATTTTCCCTTGTGCAATTTTCCCAGAGAACTGTCAAACAGGTTCCTTCCAGGAGTGTGCTTGACTTGTCTCAACAGCTAAATATTGGGCAAACTTTTGGACTTGTCCATCTGTAAAATGGAATTCACAGCACCAGTAGCAATCGAACCTTTGTCCCTGTGAGTGAGGCTTCGCCACTTTCCGCATGGTTAAACATGGACAGATATGTGTATGTTTATGGCTAAACGTGTGTGCCCTCGATGTTCTGCACACTCTGAGGTTTCTGTCATCGTCTCAAGCCGTTCTTCTCTATTTTTAGGAGGTCCCTAGACAGGAAAGGTTTCTTTTTGTTGTAGTATGCTGGAAGTGGTGCTGTGGCTCAAAGTGGTCGAGCACCAGCCTTAAGTGAAGAAAGCTCAGAGATAGTGTCCAAGCCCTGAGTTCAAGCCCCACAACTGATAAGAGAGAAACCTTATTTAATCAGTTGCAATGAGAACTACAAACCAAATTTATATATTGTGGATCCTATTGTTGAAGGTTTATTTATATCAGAGTAAAATTTACCCATCTTCCCCTTTTGCAACCTGGATTTTGAATTGCCAATAAGGAAAGAAATATATTACTCTACTACCAACTTACAAATTTATCTATTGCTTGAACATTTTAGATTATTTAGACTTATTTTGGATACTTACATATTTCCATTAAAATTCTATTCATATTTTTCTTTTTCTATGCTTTGGTAAATATTGGTCAAATTTGCTTTAAAAGACTAATTTGTAAAGACTGGTTAATAATGATTTCAACACAAATATATTTTGTCACAGATATAATAAGCCAAGTCCATTGATACTTATTTCCACATACAACTTAGTCATAAATTATTGGTATTGATTTTTTTGTGACTGGACAAAAATCATATTCTTGGCGTTTTCATTATTAACTTTGGGAAATGTGTTTGAATTACTCCTTGCTGTTTCCTTTCAAGTCTTTTCTTGTGGGTATGTGGCTATTCTTGCTTGTTTATTCTTCAAACTGGTCCTTATGATGAAATTGTTTAGATAGATAAATCAATGAAAATAAAAGCTTAATGACATTCTTTGTGGTCCTGCACAAAATTAACCCGGGAAGCACTGAGATCTTGATAATGTTTCATCCTCCTATTCCTGAGTAATAATACCATTTGTTCTTTCTTTAAGCTAATTCTGCATTCTTAGATGTTAAAAATGATATTGTCTATAATGATTTTGAATATGCTTCTTTAAAATTATGGTCTAACAACGTACACTGTCTTTTTGTTGTAGTTTTCTGAACTGTTGCTGCCCAAGTGTGTCCCAACCCACACAGACTCAGAGTTCATGGAGTTGGACCTGCTTTTATTGTGTACATTGGCTAAGTTTGTGCTGTTTATTTTTATGATATCAATTATGAGAGACAGCTCACATTGTTGTTCATCATATTAAATGTTTCTTTAAAATCTGTATTACTCTAATATGACGTTTCTGTTTACAAGCAGGTGAACCACATCTTACTAGAGAAGAAATATAATGTATGCAGCCATCCCTCTTCAACTTTACTAGTCACGCAAGGCAGCACCAACAGAGTATTATAAACAGCAGATTGGTTGAATTTGACCCAACATTTCAGTGCTGTCTGGATGTCAGAGATGATAGACCATTTCTGGACTGGCTGCCATTGTGACTCAGTTTGTAACGTGAGCTCCGGCTAAGCTCAATCACACCACGAGAGTTCCACCACAGGCCCGGGGGGACTCAGGGCCGCTGTCTGGGAGTGGATGTGAAGCCTGGTCCCCGGCATGGTCCTGGTCAGCCCAGTCCCTCTCCTGGCATGGCCGGTGTGCACAGCTCCGTGGGGAAGCCTCATGCTAGCTGAGCAGGGCCGCAGTGTCTCAAGGAGACGTCAGTCGCCAAGCTTTCCAGTCACAGGTGGGGAGCTTTCTCCTGGAGATGTGAGATTCCTCTGCTAGGCCGGTGCGTGTGAACAGCAGCCACGTAGGGTAGATGACTGTGAACAGCAGCGGCTTCCACACGTCAGTACGATTCTCTCTACACATAAAGAAACCCAGAGCAAGTCAGCTGTGACCATCCCTTTCTTCCACCCTGTTCTTCTCGGCGCCTGGCTTCCATGCCCGTGGCCACGTTTCTGTCAGAGGATGGAGGATGTGCACTGGAGATCTTGATTTGGGAGGGGGGAAGATGGGGAAAGGAAGAATGGAACTGAAACAGGGACAGTGCTCGCTCAGTTAGCACGCCATTGAAAAATGTTCTCAGAAAATGTAATGAGGGGCTGTCGCTTACATCTCATTCACACCTCCAGGTAAAGGAGACTTCTACATGCAGGTGTATGTTGTGATCTTTAAATAAAAAACATCTGAAACCTTGCTATCATGAAATAGAATCACCCTGCTCTTTCTAAGGAGGGGGGAGAGAGCAGAATGGAGAGGTCATCTACGTTCTCCTTCTCAAGCCCACACTGCATCCATTCACCTTCAGTGTTCTTGTCCCTTTTTTAGTCTGCATAGGAGGAACCAGTCTCGTAATACTTGCAAG
The DNA here is from genome assembly GCF_023159225.1 of Perognathus longimembris pacificus. Classification (NCBI taxonomy): domain Eukaryota; kingdom Metazoa; phylum Chordata; class Mammalia; order Rodentia; family Heteromyidae; genus Perognathus; species Perognathus longimembris. The sequence continues at coordinate 1,601,809 of NC_063185.1, read as the reverse complement.
TTAAATTTCAACAATAGCATTTCCACAGTTTTTATTGCATTTTTCACACAACTACAGGAGCAATTATTATTCAACTGTCTTTAACAAATACAAGACAGAGCAAACAGTAGTAACAGAAGTGTTTGTTGCTTGAATGGGAGACTAGTCATCTGGACACATAATAGAGCTATTGCTATTTAAATCCTCATAAAAGGAAAATCCTTTGTCTCTAACTTGTCTGGGAATCCTACTGCATCTTGTGTAGGCAATCTTTGCAGCAGCCATGCAAAGCCCAAGACCAGTTGGATCAAGACAAATGTAGCCATTCTTGTTAAGTAGGGCCTGCTGGCGGGGTGTTGGGGTGTGTGTAGGGCGGGGGTTATGCATTGCCATGGTGCGATGATGTATTTGTATTTCTGCAACATCGTGTAACCATTCCATTATAAATGATCTCCCCCACCGGGCCCTGCGGCCTGTAGAGCTTCATATTTCTTGCAGGCACAGGGCCGGCAGGAGGCCAGCTGCCAGGACGGGCTGACCCTGTCCACCGGCCCAGCCTACGTCAGGCTCCATCTCCATCAACGCCCTAATAGCCACAGTGTTAGCCAGCACCAGTGACTCCTTGTTACAGCGCCGGCTCGAAAAATAACAGCCGTCCATCAGCGTTAGCGTGGGGGGGGGGGGGGGAAGAAGGGAATTTCATCCCAAGTGAGACTCTCCGAGGGCTGGGGCGATGGCGCGGGCTCACTGGCCCAGGGGCCGCCATCGGTCTTCACCCCTGCAGCAAGCTGGGCTCCTCTGTCTCGCAGTCTCCCAAGGTCCTCATCAAAGGAGGGAGGCAGCAGCGATGATGTTCAAACACTCACCAAGTGTCTTGAAACACACAAAGGAGCACTTAATGCTGTAGAATTGGAAGTCATGTATCATCACAGCTGCTTTATTGGTATTTTGTCGTTAGTATATGTGTCTTGCTTTTTTATTACTATTATTGTCCAATACTTGTGCAAAGGAGTTATCCTATCTCCATTCATCTGCCCCTCTCCTTAGCAATGACCATCGCCCATCAGGACATACTTCAGTTTCTGGGTTTTTCATTTTGTTTAACTGTCTGTAAGCTGGCCACGGGGATTACACCATGAAAAGTCACTCACGTGCCATCTTCAGTCAGTTTGACCGTGTGTGAGGGATGTGTGGGTATGTGCATGTATATGGTGTTTGTGTCTGTGTGTGTGTGTTATGCATGCGTGTGTGGATTTGTAAGTGTCTTCGTGTATTTCTATTTCAGGTCTAATTTGCTCATGGGAGAGAAAACAGGCAACCATAGTCATTTCACTTACTATTCTCCAATTAACAGGACAGTATTCTTCCTGATGGATAAATACAATTTAAATTTATGTGTACATATCTACATAGTTACATTTCTGTATTCTATAGGCCATCTAAGTATCTAGGTGGCTGTATTTCTGTGTATTTACTGTATGTATCTCCATACCTGACTTGCGTGTAATCTATCTCTTCACCTTTCTCTCTTCTCCTCCATCTATACCATTGTCTCTCTGGGACGTGTCCTCACTTAGCAGTTGTGAGTAGTGCTGCCATGTAACCTGGAGGTTCAGGTCCCCCTGCTGTACCTGACTTTCATTCCTTCTGATCACACCCAGTCCACTGGAACGCAGGGCAGGTCTACTTCCCATCTTGAGGAATCTCCAAATTGCTTTCCACGGTGGTCGCACACCTTTACATTCCCACCAGGAGTGGATATGGTGCCTCTGCCCCCACCTCCACCTGCAGGATTTAACTGAGCATTTGCTGATGCCCAGTCTTCAAGGAGTAATATGGAATCTCAGTGCTGTTTAGGTTTGCATTTCCCGTATTTCCAGGGATGTTGAACATTTTCACATGTGCTTCTTGCCTGTTTTTACTTCTTCTGAGAAGTTTTGTTCATCTCTTTTGCCCACTTACTTACTGGGTTACTTGGTTATTACTTGCGTGGCAGTTTTGTTGTTGTTATTGTTATTGTTTGTTTTTTAATCTCTCTGTTTCCTGGCTGGAGGTATATAGCTGGCAGAGGTCTCTTGTTCTGTAAGCAGAGTAACGGTTTACTTCATCTGCAGAGAGTTTACAGCTAATACAATCTCATGTGCCAGTTCTGTCTCCTGGGCACTGCACCCACAGAGATCTGTTTAGGAAGGCCCTGCCTGTGCCAGTTCTAAGTTCCAGTCCCCGCTCCCAACCCCAGCATTTCAATGGAGACAGCTGGGCTTCTTTCCCTGTTGTATGCTTTTCATACCGTTCTGGTCTCTCTCCCCACTGTCTGGCCAGGAACGCCGGCGTCACACTGAGACCCATCCTTGTCCTGTTGCTGTTTCAGAGGGAACGGTTTCCATTTCCCACCATTTGCCATGCAAAGCCTGTTCTATGTTGAAGTCTGAGTCTCAGATTCCCAGCTTCCCCAGCTTTCATCACAAAAAAATGTTGGGTTTTGACAAAGGTTTTCTGCATCTATTGAGATAATCATATGATTCTTCTTCTCCATTATGTTTATGTTCTGTATTATATTTGTTGATCATTTCTGCAAATCAAGTCTTTCATGATCTAGGATAAAAGTAATGTATTTGTGATGCACGCCTTCTTTCAGCTATTTGTTGAATTCAGTTAGCAGGGATTTTATTGATGTTTTGATCTGTTTTCATCAAATAGGTCAGTGATCTATAGTTTTCTCCATTTTATTTTTTGTTGCTGTGTTTCTGTCTAGTTTTTAGATGAATGTAAATGTTGTTTCATAGCATGAGTAAAGTAATGATCCTTCATTGTTTGTTTTATGGAAATTGTGAAGTATTGGTATTAATTCTACTTTAAAAGCCTTAGCCTGGAATGGGTGGCTTACATCTGTAATCCCAGGTAGTCAGAAGGCTAAGATCTGAGGATCATGGCTCAAATCTAACCTAGGAAGGAAACTCTATAAAGGTATCTGTTCTAATTAATTACCAAAAAGCCAGAATCAGAGGTATGATTCAAGTAGTAGAGAACCAACCTTGAGTAATAAAGCTAAAGGACAGTGCCCAGGTCCTGATTTTAAGCCTGTCCTGTGCATTCAAGTGCACACACACACACACACACACACACACACACACTTGACTTTGACTTACTCAAGTTCTGGATTATTCTTTGGAGATTCTTTAATTTCATTTCAGTCTCTTTGATTGTCATAGGTCTGTTGAAATGGTTTTCATCCTCTTGACTCTATTTTGATGGTTGAAATTATTTATACTTTCATCAATTTCTACTAGAATTTCCCAGTTGTTTGAGTGAGGGTTTCTAAAAACTTGTCATGTGCGTGCTCAGGATTTGTCTTCTATTTGCTGTGATGTCAATTTTCATCCCTAATTTTATTTATTGAGGTGATCTCTCTTTTCTATTTGGCTAGACTGGCTAAGAGTTTGTCAATTTTGTTTATTTTTTTTTATAGGATAAGCATTTCCTGTGTTGTTTTTCTGTGTGGATTTTTCAGTTTCTACTGCACTGAACTTTGCCCACCTACAGGTTTGAGTTTGAGTTATTCTTGTTTTTCTAGGAGCTGGAGGTGTATCATTGAGGTGTTGTATTTTGAGATCTATTTCACTGGGGTGAAATAGCTAGAACCCCCCCCCTCCTGGTTCTGCATCCCAAATGTTCTGGTAGATTTTATTTTCATTTCCCATGGATTCGATGGACTTCCTTATTTCCTCCTTGTTCCCTCCCATGCCTCGGTCACCATTCAGCACGGTTTCCTCCCTCTTGCAGCTCCTGTGTTGGAGATGGGTCTCCATGGAAGCTCTTGTCAGAGTCTGGCTTTGGGAAGCAGTGGGATCCTGAGGGGCCTCCATGAACCAGGCCAGGGTTGGACTTACAACTCCACGCTCTTGCTGGGAGTTGACGAAACCCTCTGGGCCTCCTGGAGAAAAAGGACCACCAGGAGAATGCCCCCAAGGAGGTGCCTTGTCCCTGGTCCGCCTCCTGTCTGCCACATGGTAAGTATCTTTGTTCGATCACATGGTACAAACAGTTACCTGTGGGCTAAAAAAATGTGTCTTCCTTCCTGAAGCTGTTTATTACAGGGTTTTGTTTTGTTTTGCTTTTGTTTTTTGCACAATGAGGAAAATGCTTACCAGCACAAACCACGAATTTAATCTCAGATTAGCATAGAACATTTCACAAATGAGTTCACATTGTCATTTATTCTGATGCCTAGCAAGGAAAGGGAGTTATTTTGAAGTTCAAAGGTCAACACGCAAATTTCCTTGGCATTTCAATACTTTGTTAGACTGACATTTTATTAAAAGGCTATTTGAAATAAGTCCTTTCTCTTTTTTTTTTCTTTTTGCCAGTCTCAGAACTTGAACTCGGGTTCTAGGCCCTGTCCCTGAGCGATTTTGCTCAAGGCTGCTCAGAGGAAAAAAATGCAATAATCAATTTTATAAACCCCTGGCTAGGCTATGACATTCAGGTTTTTGTCAAACAGGTTCCTAGGCTGTTTTGATTGTATTTGTTTAGATATGATGAACATGAAAATTAGTAGGTTCTGAGTAAAGCCTCACTGTTTGATAAAGCTTTTCCGAGTGATTGAATCTCAAGAGAAAAAAAAAATGAAGTCTCTCTAACCAGAAGGAATTCTACCTGTAGATGTTCTTTGAATTCATGAACACAGCACCAACTCTTCCCTCGTCTCCTGCATGCTGCCCTACCCTGCCCTGCAGATTTTGGACTTGACAGTCCCCATAATCTTATATGGTCATTTCTTACTCTAATCTGTCTTGTACACATGTCCCCACCTAATACACACCCTCAAGGCACAGCGCACAGCCCTAATCAGGGAATGAGCAGCACACATCCAGCTGAATTTCCACACCACTTTGGAACACTGACTGCCGTGTGTGCTCCACTGCCTTCCTTCATAGGGGGATGCCCACAGTTAGCTCCTACTTGTTCGGTATTGTTTCTTCACTGAGCACGTCAGGAAAACCTTGTCATCCAAGTGCATCAGTATGGAGATGGAGAGGATAGCACCTGCCTGGGCCTGACAAACTCCCTCTTTATCTGGACCTGATTTACATGCTCGGATCCTAGTCTTTCAATAGGTGCTATGCTTTGATGAGACAAGACCTCAGGAGAGAGAGAGTGGGAGTATTTTCTATGTTTCAGAAGATATAGATAGTCCTTACAATATTTCAAGTTATAATTTTTCAAATTTATGGTAGTGTGAAAAGGATATGCAGTCAGTAGACATTGTATTTCAGTTTCTGGATTTTTTCTCTTTCTTAGGCTGGTGATTTGCATGGTGATGCTCTCTAGCAAAGCTGGGTGGCAGCAGTGAAACACAACTTCCCGGCACTCCAACAACCAAGGGAGAGAAAACAGCCTACACCCTAGAGTACACTGTGGTGCCAAGGTAGGTTACTTAGTAGGTGAGGTGTGTGTGTGTGTGTGTGTGTGTGTGTGTGTGTGTGTGTGTACTAGGGCTTGAACTCAGAGAGCCTGGTTCCTGTCCCTTAGCTTTATCACTCAAGGCTAGCTCTCTCCTTGAGCCACAGCTCCACTTCTGGTGTTGTGCTGGCTAACTGGAGTTAAGAGTCTCACAGACCTTCCTGCCTGAGCTGGCTTCAAATTGTGATCCTCAGATCTCAGCTTCCTAAGTAGCTAGGGTTAAAGGCATGAAACACTAATACTTAACTAATTCATTGTTGATTAGTGGTATTTTCAACTTATGATGGTTTTGTTGACATGAAAACTCATGATATGAAATACAAACAATTTCTAGCTAGAGTGCTAATTTGCCTCTTCTTTCCCAAAACACCACAGAGTATTTAAAACGTTCTATGATTTTTTCATATCTTGTTTCCTGATACAGAACATAGTACATTCCAGTAGACCTATAAAATTTGAGCTTAACAGAATCATTTCTGGTCTGAGTTTGGTTTATTTTAACCAGACCAGAGAATGAAGTCATTTCTCTTTATGATCCAGAGTCAAAAACTTTAGCAGGTTACATGCAGAACTTAAACTTTGATTTCTCTTTCCATACGTATGCCTTGCTATGGCTGCTTGTACTAGGAGGATATGGTAGAGTTCATGGTGTGTGACTGCCAAGACTGAGTCACAAAAAGAAACAATTTCTATTTAGCTGACTTGAAAACCCCTCCTTTGGCATCATGAGCCCAGACCATCAGAAGTGGCCATGCTGTAAGGAACCCAAGCTTCACAAAGAACCCACAATCTATCCAGCTCACGGACCTCATCCCTCAAGCTAGCCTGGCCTACGCAGCACGTGTAAGACTAGTGAAGCTTTCACATGACCCAACCTCCAATCAAGTCATCTGCAACCATCAATAACCCCAATTAAATCCCCCAGATATTTTCAGAACTACCCACTGAGCATTCAAGTAGTAATGACTGAAAAAAAAAATCCTTTTGATGTTGTTTGACCGGGAAACAACCAAGCACAAAGCACTGCTCTACTTCACATACTCCAAGATAAGACCCCATATTTTATCCTTCCTTGTGACTCCAGTTAAACTCAGGAATAAGTCCCCTGCTTCCTTGCAGTTGAGAAAACTTAGGTGTCTTTCCTTTCTCTGTAATGGTGTTAAATAGTGACATTCTTCTGGTTGACAGAGCCTGAGTAAAATCCCATCTTTGTTTGGTTGCATTTGCTTCTTTACACCAACCTCCTTCAGCTATTTAAAACTCTTGTCCCAGGGAATCTGATTATACTGAAATGGTGACAGGTATGAGTTGAAGCTGTTTGTTCAGCAACAAAAATAACTAGAATGGTGTGCAGGCATCTCTCTATGTTCTTGTGTCAAAAATTCCTGGTTAAATGAAAAAGCTACATTTTTATCAGTATTTTTGGGTGTTTTTTAATCTGCAGAATTATGATTTAATTCAGTGTCAGAGATGCTTTGTCAAACCAGTTTTACCTTATTACTCTTGTTGTATTTAGCCTTTTCCTCCAAACTATTGACCATTTACATTTCATTATTATTATCATTCTCTTTAACAGACATTATTGTGATTTCAATTTTTATCTCTTTCATTTTTTAGTAAATTCTGGAATATTTTCAAGTTGGCCCTTTCATAACATTGATCTAATTTCCAATATGTTCCGATATGTTCTTTAATGCTTACATTAAATATGTGATTATAGGAGCAGCTTTTCATTTTCTCCTTTTATTTTCCTTTCTCAAAATCATGTGTGATGGGGCTGGGGATATGGCCTAGTGGCAAGAGTGCCTGCCTCGGATACACGAGGCCCTGGGTTCGATTCCCCAGCACCACATATACAGAAAACGGCCAGAAGTGGCGCTGTGGCTCAAGTGGCAGAGTGCTAGCCTTGAGCGGGAAGAAGCCAGGGACAGTGCTCAGGCCCTGAGTCCAAGGCCCAGGACTGGCCAAAAAAAAAAAAAAATCATGTGTGTTCATCAAGATGTCTGTTCATATCAAATATATATCTTTTATTATTTTAACCTCTTATTTTGTAGTCTGAATTTCTTTGCAAATGTTTAACAGTATAACATGATAGATTCTTTTTTTTTTTTTTTTTTGGCCAGTCCTGGGGCTTGGACTCAGGGCCTGAGCACTGTCCCTGGCTTCTTTTTGCTCAAGGCTAGCACTCTGCCACTTGAGCCATAGCGCCACTTCTGGCCGTTTTCTGTATATGTGGTGCTGGGGAATCGAACCCAGGGCCTCATGTATCCGAGGCAGGCGCTCTTGCCACTAGGCCATATCCCCAGCCCATGATAGATTCTTAAACATGTTTCCTGCAGTGTCATTTTAAAGGCATATTTCAATGTAGTTTTATATTTTGTCTTTGTAAAATTTCTTCCCCTTTTGAGATACAGTCTCTCTGTGTAACTTAGGTTGGTTTCCAACTCTCAATTATCCTTCTGCATTTTCCTGAGTGCTGTGCTGGAATTGCTTCTCTCTCTCTCTCTCTCTCTCTCTCTCTCTCTCTCTCTCTCTCTCTCTCTCTCTCTCTCTCTCTCTCGATATTTTCAACTGATTCCACAAAATCTCTATTGTCCATATTCCAGTTTTCTAATCAGTAATCAAGAAAACATCTACAGCCCTGAAGTCGTTTACTTCTTGTCTGTCTTGTTGATGTTTGAATTCTCTTCTCCAGTCTGGAGCCTTTACATATTAAATATACACATATGTCTCCACCATGCTCCTGGTGATTTATGATTTTTCACTTCACATAAACATGCAGATATGTGGACTGAACCATTTGATTTCAGTGCATGGCATTTTACTGTATAAAATGGAGTTTACTTCTGAATAATCCTAAACTGAGGTATTTTCTTCAAATTAATGTTTTCTTTAATTAACCATTGACAAAAATAGAACAATTGAAAACTACAGAATATGCACTCTTCCAACATTTCCCTAGCCCTGCACTCTTCAACTTGATTCAGCAAGTGTGAGCCCCTTCTAAACCTTCATACTATTATCACTTTAGGAAATGATCTCCAAGTCTGAATGTGACTTCAAACCTTTGTCATTCATTCATTCATAGCTTGGCTATTAACCCTACCTGAGGAGCAGGTCTTTTTGTACTTCATGTCATTATTTTCTATATGTAGGGCATGGTTTCAGCTTAATGACATTGAAGTACTTGTCTTCCATTGTCTTGTATAGCAATGCCAGAGTTCATGGCATAAAATACACAAAGTGGTTTGAGAATCTTTTTATATGGGCAAAATGAAAATGACTATTTTTTTTAAAGAAAGCGTTTAGCAATACTCCCTTACCACCTTCTGACTAATACCTATTTCAGCAGGATTTTTCCCAGTGGCTTTTTAAAGGTTAAGCCGGCTCCCTCAACATCAAAACTTCCCTCCATGAAGTTGAAATGTAGAAACTAAGAATTCTGCCTTAGATCTCTGTGGCTTCCTCTATATCCTCTGCATGTGAAGTTACCAAGTCATGCTGCTCCCAAATCTAATTCCAATGAACAGTTGTTGTGCCAAGTTGCAAGACCACCCCCAAGAAGACCACCGAGATTCAGACACTCCGAAATGCAAAAGCAAGGCAAGGCTTTATTTAACGAGCTGCCAACTCGGGCCTCGTCCTACCCACCGACACAGCGGAGGTTAGGAGGAAGCCCCGAGCTGTGATTACACAGGGCTTATAAAGGCAAAGAACAAGGTTACAACAATCAGCTGTGCAAGCAAGATTAGAACACAGGTACAAATCTAATTGGCTCAGGGTTCGATTCTAAAATGGGGTTCACGTGGTGGGGCCTGACTTCAAAGTCTGGCACCTCATTTCCCCCTTTTTCTTTTTGGTACCTTGGGAGCCAATCATGGCTCCATTCTGTCCATTTCAATGGCTTGCATGTCTAGGGGATGATATAGAGGTAAGGCATGGGCCAGTAGGACCCAAAGTAGTAACCAAAGGGCCTGTCACCATTTCTTACAAGAATATTCTCTGTACCTCTGTTCTGCATGTCTCTAGTTTATCCTGCCTCATCTTCCCAAAAACAACTCTGGTCCCTTGATTTTAAAGGGGGGCTGATGGGTGAAGATCATCCATCTTCTGTAACTTCTTCAGGCTGACTCAGGGGCGTAGACCTTACCTAGCCAGGAACCTATAACCTTAGTCTCAGTCTAACTTTCTTTTCTTGAGGCGAAGGCAAAGCGGCTGAGTTGGGTGCTTGGAGACCTCCCATATTCCATCATGGTAGTTGTCATCCAGGGCAAAGGGGTCAGCTGGCCTGGCGTGGAAGCAATGAACCCAAGTGGCGATGCCGTCTAGGGTCCCTTCCACCGTGGTTAATCTGTTGATTGGGGGCATTGGCAAGCTGACAGGCCTTTAACAGATCTCAATAAGGACACAACACAATCTCAGGTCTACAAGCTTTCTTTCCTAAACAGATGTATCAGCTTAAAATTCTTACTGCCAGTCAGGGCTTTGAGTAAATGCGGGGGGTGAGATTTTAATCTATCCTCTCATTTGACAAACTTACCCTTACTAACCACTATCACAGATGACTGGTAAATTCCTGCCCAGTAGACAGACATGGGCATTGGAAAGGCATGCTTATGAACTATTCTTCTAGGACTTCCCGGCTTTGATTAACTTTTGAAAGGCCAACAGTAGTGACTCTAGGATCTGACACCATCTCTGCCATCCAAGCAGTGGCTTACTGCCTCTGGATGCTCCATCACTTTTGTCCCAGGAGGCGTGACTTTCCACTGGACTTGGACTCAGGGCCTGAGTGCTGTCCCTCAGCTCTCCAGCTCAAGACTAGCACCGTACCACTTTTGAGCTCCACACCACTCTGTTCCCAGCACTCTGCTGGCTGATTAGAGACAAGTCTCTCACAGGGACCTTTCTTTGCCCGGGCTGGCTTCGAACTACAGATTCAGATCAATGAGTCTTATAAGGGGCCACTTTACTCCAATTATAAGCAACAAGGTGGTCCACACAGAAGTAGTTTTTAAGCATGCTCTCTTACCTGGAACTTATTAAGGGCCAGTATTAGATCTTGACAAACTTGTAGGAATCACCTGTGCTTCTCTGTGGGCCTGCTGGAAACTGTTACAAAAAAAACCTACAAAGAAGCTGGAATGGCAATTAAACATTTTGGTAGCCATAATTCTCCTTTTCTCACTTTGCAATAATTATTTAGGACAATTTTACTTCCAAATTTCTTCCAAAAGGCTACAAAAACAAAACAATTAATACAAAAGGAGGAAAACACACAGGCCTAAGAAAAGCTACGAGTTGGAGATCTCCCAAGCTGGCCCACAACCTCCTACAAGGGTGCAGAAGGAGTGGACCCGAGTTGGCCCACAACCTCCTGCAAGAAGGAGTGGACCCGAGTTGGCCCACAACCTCCTGCCAGATAAGCAGAAGGAGCAGACCCAAGTACAAGGTGGGCGGGTTGAGTCTCGTTTAGGAGGCCCTCCTGGTCAGTTCCGGCCAAAAACCAAACTGACTCGTGCCCTACAAGTATAAGCAAAAGCAAAACAGACAGACAAATTACTGGACAAGACAAATGAACAGCGCTGTTTTCTTACCTTTGGAGTCTGGGATCTCGGGGTCTCTGGGGCTATCCCGGACGAAACCCCAAATGTTGTGCCAAGTTGCAAGACCACCCCCAAGAAGACCACCGAGATTCAGACACTCCGAAATGCAAAAGCAAGGCAAGGCTTTATTTAACGAGCTGCCAACTCGGGCCTCGTCCTACCCACCGACACAGCGGAGGTTAGGAGGAAGCCCCGAGCTGTGATTACACAGGGCTTATAAAGGCAAAGAACAAGGTTACAACAATCAGCTGTGCGAGCAAGATTAGAACACAGGTACAAATCTAATTGGCTCAGGGTTCGATTCTAAAATGGGGTTCACGTGGTGGGGCCTGACTTCAAAGTCTGGCACCTCACAGTGAAGGGTTTCTAGTTGGCCTTGTAAGAAAGCTAGCATCATTATCCCTGGTCCCTGTGTTGCAGTCTCACCCAGAGCTCTCTTTTTCTCTTAACTAGGGCTTTTCCTAGGCATCATTGTTCTCAATCTTGCATCTCCTCTGAGAATATATAGGGTTCTCACATCACATGTGTGCTGTGTCTTGCCTGTAGAGAGCTCCGAATATGATTTCAACCACAGATCTGTCCTCTATGCCCACTATGTCCCACAATCCTTCCCACATTATGTGACACATAGGACTATGTGACACCAAAAAGGTTTTATATTCCTGTAAGTTATAGAAAACACCCAAAATATGACCAGGAATGCAAATCCCTAGCCTTGTTTCCACAATGGTTTACAGATGTTTCTTAAGTTTCCCTTGCTATTCACTTAGTTCAGACAGAAACATGGCCATTTGGCATCTGACTCTTTGCCTTTCCTTTCTCTTCTCCTTATTATTCCTCTGGTTGAAAGGGAAAAATGCAATTTTAACTTCCGTTAAGTTAGATTCTTCTTCAAGCTAAATAAATAAGCCTCATCCCCAAATCATTAATGTCAAAAAGGCTCTCTTCTACACTGTGCAAATCATCTTGTATTAGAACCTTTAGGCTTCATTCATGACCTGCTAAATTTACAAGATAGTCTTTCTTATCAAAGTGTATTATATTCCTTTGTATGAGTTCACTTTTACTTTCTCTGTCCAGAGTTCTTTTCCTGGACTCTTGCTTTGCTAAGCCATCCTCCCTTTGTAAGATTTACTTAAACCCTTTCCTCTGGACCAAGACTTATCATCCATTAGGTTTAAAGGTTAGCTGTAAGCCAATTTCAAGGCACTGTGAACACTGAGACTGGTCAGTCCAAGTAAAGCCTCAGGGCTTACTGCATTAGTATAAAATGTGAGGGCACAAAGCCTGTCTTATGTGAGTGTTTGGCTTTACAGTCCTTTGGTGTGCTCCGTTCTGTACAGAAGTAAACTTCCGGGATGGGAATGTGGCCTAGTGGTACAGTGCTTGCCTAGCATGTATGAAGAAGCCCGGAGTTTGATTCCTCAGCACCATGTACACAGAAAAAGCCAGAATTGGCACTGTGGCTCAAGAGGTAGATTGCTAGCCTTGAGCAAAAAGAAGCCAGGGATAGTACTCAGGCTCTGAATTCAAGCCCAAGCACTTAGTGACTGGTATATAGGATGTGATATAAAATGATGAATGTTCTATGTGGATTTCAGCCAGGCACAATCTTAAGGCATACTTCTAGAAAGAAAGGAAGGAGAGGAATGAGTTAGGAGGGTAGACCATTTGTGGAGAGATAAATGTCAGGAAATATAAGAGGAAGTTGCCCAAGCATATTTCCAAAACATTATTTCCCTTATACTTAAATGAAATAGTTAATGGAAGCCCACAATAACAGCATTCAGTTTTATTTTTCTTACTACATGCACTGCCATAATTCAGCTACTGAGCTGAGATGAATTTTAGTAGCAATGTTCAGAGGAGTTTCTATAGAGGTGTAGAAAATGAAAGGACAGATAGAGCTTGGATGAATAGAGAGAGTGTGTGGAGCTGAAAGATAAATGAAAGAGTTTTTATCTTTATAGGCAATATGTGAAACTGAGTGGAATTTGTTATTGTCTTTGGTGACTTCTTGATTTTTGTTGCTCCGAGAGCACTTCAAAACCTAAAAATAGAAGAGAATGGATTAATGGATGTCTCCCTGAGTGGAGGTGAGCCTGAGCTGAGTCTGCATGTCCGTGGCAAGTGATAGGCTAACTCAGGTAGCCAGTTGAGTGCCCTTGCAATCATTCTCCTGTCCTTCTGTTATCTTGACCAGTGAAAATAAGATTTCTTAGAAGATGTTTCTTCTTCTCTTTTTGAAAGAAATCCTTGGGAAAACCATGGTGTGTTCTAAGCAACTCCAAAGGCAATCATTCCACAATGGTGTTAGCCTTCCTATCACCTTGCCCTGAACTTTCTATCTCCAGCTACTCCACAAGACCAGAGGTTGAATTTGAAAAGTCTCTCCTTTTCCCATGAGCATACTTCAGGCTTCACTTTGACTTACAATGGAACTAAGTTCAAAATGAATTTTAAATGATTTCCTAGGAAGAAACCAGCTACAATAAGAATATGGCATAACTCTTTTCTGACCTTAAGCCTTCGTAGACTTTCATGACCAGAACTGAGGTGCATCTGTTATACCACAGAAATTCACCTCTGGAAAATGAAAACATGAGTAAAAGTCTTCTGTGAGACTGATTCAGGGATTCTAGACAGTAACTATGCTTTCATTGGCTTTTTCTTTTTAGAAATGTAAAAGGAAAGCAACATGAATATAATTGCTTCTTTTGATTATAGTCTATCTAAATATCTAAGCCAACCAGTCACTCAGTGATTCTCCTATTATTGTAGCCAAAGAAAATCAAGAGAATAACTTTCTATCTTCAACGACTCCACTGAGCTCTACTGCAATGGGCTCAACATTGTATGTTTGGGTAAAAGTGAGTATTAGTCTTTACACACTTTTCCTTCTAAAAGTCTCATGATTATTTTGAATAGAAGGAAAAAGCTATGGAGTAACAAAGTCTTTCAGCAGGAATCCTAACTTTTTTCCAGGGTTATTGTCTTTTTTGTAATTAATTGTCAAAGTGTTGTTCAGAGGGGTTACAGTTTCATATGTAAGGCAGTTAGTACATTTCTTATCAAATGTGTTACCTCCTCCTTCATTTTTCTCCCACATTCCCCCTTCCCCAATCCCCTCCCACCCAGAGTTGCACAGTTGGTTACAGCATATTGTCTTCTAAGTATTGCTGTTGCATTGGTTTTCCTTTTACCCTTGTCTCTCCATTTTGATGTTCCCCTTCCTTTCCCTAGTTCTGATAAATGTATATACAATACCTAGGGTACCCAAATCAGTTTCAGTGACATCCAGAGTAAAACCATAGGGAAGAAAGACAAAAGAAAAAGGCATAATTTCACATAGTACATTGAAAACAACAAGAACAATGATAAACCACTGTTTCCATAACTTGGAGTTCACCTCACTTAGCATTATCTTATGTGTTCATATATACATAGACATTGAGCTATTGTGATCCGCTGCTATGACTATTGTAAACATGTACTAATGATTACCAATGAGGGAAACCATAGAGTGCATGTTTCTTTGGGTCTGGCTCACTTCACTTAGTATGCTTTTTACAAGACTTTCCATTTCCTTATGAATGGGCAATGTCATTATTTCTAACCAAGCATATAATCCCATTTTGTGTATTTATTACATTTTGTTGATCCATTCGTCTACTGAGGGGTATCTAGATTGGTTCCACATTTTAGGGATAACAAATTGTGCTGTGATGAACCTAGTTGTGCTGGTGGCTTTAGTGTAGTCTTTCTTGTAATCTTTTGGGTAGATGCCCAAAAGTGGGGTTGCTGGGTCATAGGGGAACTCTATGTTTAGCCTTGTGAGAAATCTCCTATTTTAGAATTCCATAAGAACTTGTCATTGAAAAAGGCAAACTCTCCAAAATACCAACAAGAGGTTTGCCAAAGCCCCAGCAAGTGTCCTGTGATCTGCCAAAGGAGCACTAGTTATTAGACAGAGTTTAATTTGTGCAAACCCATTAACAAAAATCTCTAATTAAAAAAAATCAATGGATGCCTATGACATTAACCAGGAAAATCTAATAGAGGCCCATTAAATTTTTTTTTCTATTAAATTAACTTGAGCACAACATGATGGACTCAACAGATACTTTAATTAGATGCATATGAAAAGAAATTCTGCAAAATTAAACAGATCCCGTATTTGCAACTCACAGGAAGAAAATTGCAGTAAAAGATTTGCTTGGAGCTCTAACGATAGGAAATTTCTTTGAGAGAGATGTGAATTCTTAGACAGCATCCTTAAGAATCAATCTTTTTCCCAAAGTGGCTGTCCTTTGTCAAGAAACAGCACACCCTACTGTCGGCTTCTTCTTCTTGTTTTACTCTAGGTAAGATATTCCTGTGGAAACACACAAAAAAGCAAACATCAAAGGACTGTTCACCAAACAAGTGGTTCCAAGCTCACCACTTTAAAAGTGGCCCAAAATAAATGGCTCTAATTTACAGAGTGAATATGTGTTCAGGATTGTCCCAGACAGTCTCAATGTATGCCTGTTGCCTTGGCATTATTATTAACAGCACTCCTTTTTTGTTCTAAATAGTTTTCCAGTGAGGACAATAAATTATGGACTCTTCTTACTAATTTAGTCAAACATTTCCATTACTGATTTCACATGGCTAAGTTGTCCTTTCAACTTTATGTGGAAATGCAGATTTTTTTTTTCCTCAAAAGGATAAAGGTGGGAAATAAACTAGTACCCATTACTGACTACTTAGGGTGAGAGAGATGCAAAAACTGCCACTTGTCCCCTCCTTAATTTAATTTTTATCACTTTGCTCCTTGACCTCTCCCTCATGACAAAGTCACTATGGATGCTTTTGCATTTAAAATTAGTGTTGAAAACTTTTAAGTGAATTGAACATAAGGCTACTACAGAGATTCTTAAATCTGAGCTGATTCTGCCCTCTATAAATAATTTCCATGCTCATCTAAAATAATTTACTAGCCACCTGTTGGATGTTCTGTCTATAAAATGGAGGGCTATCTATAAAACATTTCCTTATTCATACAACAACCAGATTCCAAGATGGTGCTGCGTCCTGGCAGATTCACTCTAGTCCTCACTTGATCCATTGTATCACTATTTATCTTAGTGATCAATACCGGATGCTTTGTCATTCCAAGATTGGGTAAATAAAGACTGACATCTACATATAGTGTGCCTGACTGCTTGCTTACCACATAATCTTTTCTCTGTCTACTGACTTTGCCTCAAGGATGACATGTTATGAAAGCTATTTTAAACCAGTGCCTTAGAGCTGGTCATTAGTGACTTATGCCAGTAATACTAACTACTCAGGAGGCTGAGATCTGGGGATTTGGGTTCACAGTCAGCCCAGGCAGAAAAGTCCACAAGACTCTTAATTCTATTTAATCACCAAAAAGCTAGAAGTGGACTTGTGCTTCAAGTGGTAGAGTACCAGCCTTGAGCAAAAACCTAGGGGAAAACATGAGGCTCTAAGTTCAACCTGCAGTACCAGTACTAAAAATAAATAAATACATAGTCATCAAAGGAGGCTAATATGGCAAAGTTTGATGAACAACAAACAAGGAACTGAGATCTACAGATTTACACAGAAGTAGATTCTGTAGATTCATTTCAATCTTAAAATGACTAAAGCCTTGACCAACCACTCCCCTGAAATCTACTCAGCTCCCTATCTCAGAAACCATGAGGTAACAAATACCTGTTGTTGAACAGTTAGAGGTAATTTGCTATGCAGTGATAGCTAAGATAGTAAAATCTCGTGCCACTTGGGGGAATGCAATGAGACAATATTATCACAGTGTGCAAACAACATCAGTATCAAGACTCTTAAACTTAATGGAGAAAATGTGTATGTATCTACTCATCTATCCATTCAACATACACTTATGCATCTCCATGTTCCAGGCACTATACTAGACACTCAACAGTATACAAAAGGTACTGAAAATATAGGGATAAACTCAGGATTTTGGATGAAAACTTCTGTACATTTATTCTGCAGTAAAATCTGAGAAAATAGAAAAAAATATCTCTCTGGTTCTCAGTATATGGCTACTTGGAAGTACTGGTCTGTAGGGACAGATACAAGACCATTAAATGTGAGAAATATGATGAACAGTTGAAAAATCATAGCACTCACAAACAAAATCATTCACTTTGGTGATAAAATGTGACCTCACAAACTGTTTTCTCCAACTTGGAAAATAACCAACATGAAAATGATGTTTAATCACATATATTTGTATATCTCTACACAGTGAAATTGGTTGGCTACTAAAGTCATGGCAATAAATTTTACCCACTTTTAACTAACATGTAGCTTAACCAAGAAGAGGGATTAGAGGCAATCAGTGATGGAAACTAGCCTTGAAATTTGGGTATAGCCTCTTAATTTTATCATTAAATAAATGAGAGTTGTAGCTATTTCATTTTAAGATACAGGTCCAACACTGACTTCTTCAGTCCTCTAAAAGAAGCAGTTTGCTGCCTCATATTCCAATGCATTAGCATGCATTAAGTGGAGGTGATAATACTTAGATAATTATATCAGGAAGTCATCAAAAATGAATCACCAAGTGCAGAATAAGACTTAGACAAGAGAGAGTTAGTACATGAAGAAAGATTTGTCTCTCCCTTCCAATTTTATACCATAATAGTTTAAAGGAGACTCTCAGCCACGACTGTGTGATCCACACTTAGGAGATGTACCTCTTCCCACTTCCCAAGTCAGGCTGGTTTTCTGACTTCCTGGTTTTCTTCTTTTTCTCTATGGTGACATGGAGACCCTTACTCCTCACATTAATGAAGAATCTGTGCTGGCAACACCAAAGTAATCACCATTCTTTTCATCCCTCCTTTTCTCTCTAAAGCTTAAACTAATAATAATAGCCAGTTTAAAGCTTTCTCATGGGAAACTTGGGAATGACTGGAAAGGAAATCAATTGTTCTTAGGACAGCTATTATTGTAGGAATTTATCACAGCTATTTGTAATTACTGTACCATACAATTATCACTAATATTTATGCTGCTCTGGTGGCTGCTACACACTGTGTTGCCTTTGCTGCTTTTGCCCTAGACTAGAGTCAGGATGGAAAAATAAATGAAACCAATGCAGAAAGATGACAGGTAGAGGAATTTGGTTCTCCCTCTGTCAGGCCAAGGTGTATTCAACAGCCCTTACCTGCTCTTGTCAAGACAGCAACCCACTTGCTTGGAAGCATTCCTTTGAAAGAAAAGAAAAGAACTTAAAAAGGGTTGAAAGGATACAGTTTAGACCCATACGCAGCTTGAAAAATAATTCTTGAATGAGCCTGCAGAACTCATTTCTTCATGACATAGGATTCTTTATCAAACCAAATAGTAAATATAAGAAAATTAAATTACATCAGAAAAAACACAAACTACAATTTTTCATTTGGAAATGGACATTTCTCAATGAACTAATTTAAAATATCCACAGTAAGGGACACCTGGCCACCACATCGAGGACAAAAACAAACTAAGAAACAAATAACAGTTCTGGAGTCCATCCAGATTTATCAGGCCATCAATAAGACTGTTGATCTATGTTTCTTACATTTTTGACAAACATCAACTTATAATGAAAGTATTATCCTTAGTCTGGCTTTTGAATTTAATCTTTGGATAGAAAAAAATATTATTTGGAAAAATCGTAGAAAGTTACAAGTTTGTAGATCATGTGGTATTATCATTTCAATATTCAGTTCCTGATTTTTTAAATTACACTGATTTTAATGAATCTGTAAAGGTGGCAGGGATATTTTTGTGTAGCTGTCCACTATCTTGTAAGCTTACATTTTTGACCAACATCAACTTATAATGAAAGTATTTCAGATTTTACACTTGTTATTTTGAAGAATTTTAGACTTACAAGATAGTGGACAGCTACACAAAAATATCCCTGCCTCCTTTACAGATTCATTCAAATCAGTGTAATTTAAAAAATCAGGAACTGAATATTGAAATGATAATACCACATGGTCTACAAACTTGTAACTTTCACCGATTTTTCCAAATAATATTTTTTTCTATCCCAAGATTAAATTCAAAAGCCAGACTAAGGATAGATGAGACTCAAAGGACCTTACATATGTATGTAGAACGTCAGCAAAATGAAACCTAATGCTATTTTGAAAAGTGGAAGAAGGGCAGTTAATTTTTTTAAATGAAATACTACACTGTAACCTCTTGTCCTTATCCTATCTGAATTAAGTCAGTTCTTTAGTCTTCCTGCACTGCAGTTTCACTTCTAGGATGCTAACATCAATCTAGATAGGATCAGAAAGTTCTATCAACCCAATCCCTCATTTTTCTCTTTTATTCATACACTCCTCCTTCCCTCTCCAATCTTCATCCTTGGTGAACATTAACTTGTTTTTCAATTTCCTAATTGTGTCAGTTCAACATCATCTTATTCAGGCTTTAAAAACTAGAGCTGAAAAAAATATTCCTAAACAGGCTTTCATGTGAACATAAGTATAATCTATATGGGATGATTGTCCAGAAGCATAGTTGTCAGGTGGCATGGTAGCTGCATGTTGAAAGAGACAATCAAACTGCTTTTCAAAGCGTCTATAGTGCTTTACATTCTGGTTTGAAATCTGTGAGCGATCAATTTTTCCATATACTCACCAGCATTTAGTATTGCATCTTTCTAGAAAAAGTAAATTGGGCACAGAGAATGTGGCCTAGTGGTAGATTGCTTGCCTAGCAGGTATGAAGCCCTGGGTTCGATTCCTCAGCACCACATAAACAGAAAAAGGCCAAAGTGGTGTTGTGGCTCAAGAGGTAGAGTGCTAGCCTTGAGCAAAAGAAGCCAGGGACAGTGCTCAGGCCCTGAGTCCAAACCCCAATACTGGGGAAAAAAATAAAATAAAAAAGCAAATAAATAAAAATAAATTACAAGAAGAAAAATTTAGTAAATCAGGTATGTATAGGACTGTGATAATCAAGACTGAGAAATGGCCAGTGTTAAGGGGTCCATTTACAGAAACAGGATTTTGTGGTTAGGTTGACCTAATATTTAACTTCATTTTAACAAGTGCTACCATGTTTCCCTAATCAAGATGGAGTCAGCTCTACTCCCTACAACAGACAGGACAGTAGTAAAGACAAATCTGGGTGTGTCTATGAAGGAGTTTCTAGGGAGGAATACGTGAGGGAGAGAAGACCCACTCTGAAGCTGGGTAGAGGATGTGTTGCTGTGCTGTGATTCTTTCTATTCTTCTCAGCTGCTGTGATGCCAGCTAATCTGCTCTGGTCAGCCATACTCTCTCTACCACAATGGACTGAAACCATGAGTCCAAATAATCCTTTCCTCTCTTAAGTTGTTTCTGGCAGGTATTCCTCACAGCAATGGCAAAGTTGGACTAATAAGGAAAATTTCTACCTGGAGTAGGGCTGTTGCTATGAACAAAACAACCCCAAACGTGTGGTTCTGAAGCCCCTTGAGAACTTATACTCCAATAAATTGAAAACTTCTAAAGGAATTTTTAAATTTGTA
Organism: Perognathus longimembris pacificus; assembly: GCF_023159225.1. Lineage (NCBI taxonomy): Eukaryota > Metazoa > Chordata > Mammalia > Rodentia > Heteromyidae > Perognathus > Perognathus longimembris. Next base: position 1,581,211 of record NC_063185.1, on the reverse strand, counting down.
GACACATGGGATCTACTAAAAGTGAACCAGATAGATATACAAGTAAATAAATCAATAATAATAACCCATGAAGTGTTAGGATGTGGCTCAAGTGGTGGAGTACCTGCCTAGCAAGACTGAGATCCCAAGTTCAAAGCCCAGTACCACCACCAGCCCCACCAAAAAAAAACAAAAACCAAAAAAAACAGATCACAGTCTGAGAAAAAGTAATCATAATACTAATAAAAATATCTAGACACTGAAAAACCCAGGACTGGATGGTTCTTTACTGGAGGCTACCAGAACTTTTAAGGACTAGCATCAGTATCTCTCAAAGTATTCCAGAAAATACAAGAGAACACAGTACCTCCAAATTCATCCTTTGAACTCAGTATTACTCTGACACCAAAACTAGAAAAGGACACAACAAAAAGGTAACTTGGTTGAACATAAATGCAAAACTCCCATATAAAATACTCACATATCAAATTAAATAATTCATTTTAAAAATCTTATGTCAACAAGTTTGCTTCATTAGAGGAATGGAAGGTTGGTTCAACATACACAAAGTACATGATAGGAACATGAGCATGAATCCCATGACTATTTTAAGAGATGTAAATAAAAAGCCTGTGACAAAAATCTAACTCCATATTGGAAACCACGTATACTGGTATTAGAACTAGGAAATTGAAAGGGAATACCAAAATTGGTAAAAAACAAAAAATCAAAACAAAAAAAAAAAAACAGAAAAACAACTACAAAAGCAATACTTGCAAAACTGTTTGGTGTAAGTGAACCGAACACCACATGGGGGAAAGGGAAAGGGTGAGGAGAGAGGGGGGAATGAGGGAAGAGGTAACAAACAGTACAAGAAATGTATCCAATGCCTAACATATGAAACTAACCTCTCTGTACATCAGTTTAATAATAAAAATTTGGAAAAAAAATCTAACTCCAATGCATGAGAAAAATCACTGAAGAAACTAAGAATATCAGGTTCATACCTCAATATAGTGAAAGCTATAACAACAGAAAGAGAGCCAACATTATAATGATTTGGGGGAAAAAAACGAAAGCATTTCTTTTAAAATCAGGACTAAGACAAGTCCAATTGAACCATTGTTATTGATATAGGGCTCGGATTCTTCTTATGATAAATGAAATAAATAAAAAGGGATATAAAAAGAAAGTAAATCTATCCTTTTTTTCAGAAGATATCATCTTGTACTCAAAGATCAAAAAAACACCACTAGAAGACTCAGATTTGATATACACATTCTGTGAAGTAACAAGATCAACATAAAACTGTCCTTTTCTATACTCCCAAAATGGTCTCAGTAAAAAAGAAATTAGGAAGGCAATCCCATGCTCAGAATCCTGAAAAAAAAAACTATGCATAAACAATCAGATATTGAATCATGCCATGAGACCATCTAATGTTAGTGATTTCTTTTTGGTGCTGTTAAAGTCATTACTGTCACTTCCTCAATGATTATGGGTTATTCAAATTATTTATTGAGTCTTGGGTGGGTATATTGTGGTACATGGTGTTTTTAAAGGAACCAATTCATTTCATTTAAAATTATCTAATTCATGTATGCAGTTACTGATATATTACCTTATTATTCATTTGATCTTCAGGGAAAGACTTTCAACACTCTATCCCAGATTTCTTCCTTATAAATTACTCTACTCTCTTGTGGGAGATGGTGCTTAGAAACCAAGGTGAGAATGATGAAGGAACAACATTGATACTGTGGTGTCATTATAATGTTGGCTCTCTTTCTGTTGTTATAGCTTTCACTATATTGAGGTATGAACCTGATATTCTTAGTTTCTTCAGTGATTTTTCTCATGCATTGGAGTTAGATTTTTTCCAAATTTTTATTATTAAACTGATGTACAGAGAGGTCAGTTTCATATGTTAGGCATTGGATACATTTCTTGTACTGTTTGTTACCTCTTCCCTCATTCCCCCCTCTCTCCTCACCGTTTCCCTTTCCCCCATATGGTGTTCGGTTCACTTACACCAAAAAGTTTTGCAAGTATTGCTTTGGTAGTTGTTTTTCTGTTTTGTTTTGTTTTGTTTTTTTTTTTTTTTTTTTTTTTTTTTACCAATTTTGGTATTCCCTTTCAATTTCCTAGTTCTAATACCAGTATACGTGGTTTCCAATATGGAGTTAGATTTTTGTCACAGGCTTTTATTTACATCTCTTAAAATAGTCATGGGATTCATGCTCATGTTCCTATCATGTACTTTGTGTATGTTGAACCAACCTTCCATTCCTCTAATGAAGCAAACTTGTTGACATAAGATTTTTAAAATGAGGGATTTCGGCGGAAGACGGCGGAGGAGCGGCTGAGCCCTGCAGAGCTCCCTCCGATATCGTAGTTTTCTCACCTCATAGAAACTCTTTCTCCGAGAAAGACAGCCAAAGTAAGTTCTAACAGTACAGGGATTCTGAACAGGAAGGAAAAATCGACTTTGCTGGTCTGAAAACACAGTTTTGAGCTCCGGGCGGCGTCCCGCCGCAGCGCCAGCGCCGGTTCCGGCACAGTGCCGGGCACAGCCCCCCGCACTCCGCACAGCTAAAGCGAGAAATACTCCAGATGGCAGCCGAGCACGGAGGACCTGACATCGCAGAGACAGCGTGAGTACCCCGCAAAAAAAAAAAAATTATTCTCGCTTGTGCCTACAGTCCATCTTCTGGAAGGCATCCCTGTCCCCACCGCCAGAGCAAAGCGCCATCTTTGCCACTGGCATAGGGTCAGACCAGACTGGAACTGAAGCGGGCCTGGGGAAAGCGAGGTCAAAAAAGCCATCTTTGAAAAGGGCAGGAGGGGCAGAATCAGTGAGAACCAGCTCCGCCCAGAAGAACGCCCCCTGCCCTGGCAGGAGGCGAGTCCGGGGATTATCCAGAGATGCCCCGCCCTGCCCGCCGGAACTTCTAAACTTAAAGCAAAAGCTGCGAGCAGCTACCAGGGGCACGGAAACAACAGAAGGAGGAACAAACAGTTCCGGGGACAGCTAAACGGTCCCGTCACAGAGGAAACTAATTCCCAGCCCAAAACGGAGCTGCATTCCATAGCTACCTATGCCAAAGAGGCCGCCTCCCTCAGGCAAGCAACTCTTAGTGGAGCAAAACAGGCCAGAGGCGCCACGCTCTGCTGAGTTCACAGTCTAGTCAAGTCCAGGCATCAATGGCAGCGGCCCCACAGCAGACAGAGGAGCCACAGTTCCTGTGACTGCCTACGTCCCCATCGACAGAGGACGCCCAAGGCCTGCCTGCAGGCTGTGCAAACCTCAGAGACCCACGATTGCACCAACAGGGGAGAAGGTCAGAACAGATCCACCCCTTGCCAACTGAAATCAAGTCAAACCAGCCAATCAGGAAAATAGACTGCAGTCCACTGCAGGGAAACCTGAGACTGGTTTCTTTTTCTTTTCAAACATTTTTTTTTAAACTTTTCTTTTAAATTTTCTTTTTAATTTTTTCACACCTGAAACATCATTGGCTGTTTTTTGTTTGTTTGTTTGTTTGTTTGTTTTCCATTTTTACTGGTTTGTTTTATCAAGTTTTTTTGTGTTTGTTTATTTGCTTTGGTGTCCCTTTTCTGTTATTTTCCTTTTTATTTACTTATGCTTCCTTGAAATAATTTTTCTCTGTTTTGTGTATCTGTCTTCCAGTATTTTTACTTCATTTCTCTCGTTGCGTCCTCTTCCTTTAAAAATTACTTTCCTATAAATAACACCTACACCCTTTTCTGCTAACTCTCCAGTGTCTGTCATTTTATCAATGTGCTTTCTACTGATTCTACTCTTCTCCACATTTCCACGTCACTGAAACTAAACCAAAATCACCACCACCCCCCCAATACACTTTACTCTATTCTCTTTACTACCTCCAACTTACCCTCCGGACTTACTGCCTGGACCTCCAGGCTCCATTGACTCCTGGTTATTGGATAGAGGATATCCCAGCTTAATACGAGTGAATCAAAGGGGTTCATAGAGAAAGCCAGTCCTAAAAGAACTTAATATAAAAACAAGAATTGTGTATAAGGTTGTAACAGTAAATAAGTAACTACTGAATACAGGGCCCAGGATCAGATGTTATATTGAAATTGTATTCTTTAGGAACACCAAATCTAACTTTATAGACAGGTATACAAGTTATCTGTATATAATTGTGAAATTGTAAGATTTACACAACAGTGCTTGGTAAGGGCTGCTTTGGGTCTTAAACAGTGCTCACAGGTGCTGGTAGACTGGCATTCCTAATCCAAATGGGCAGAAGAAACACAAGAAAGATGGCAAATAATGAAGTCTTATCCCCCACCCAAAACAAGCAGGAAGCAGAGCAGTCAATCAAAAACATAGAAGAAAACCCCCAAAATGCTCTACAAAGTTTACTGATAAACAGGATAAATGAAAAGTTTGAATCTCTTCAGTCAATTATGTTAGAGCGTGAGGAGGCAAAGCAAAAATTAATGGAGAATTTCATGGCATCCACAAATAGAAAGATAAGTGAGCTTCAAGAGTCAAATGAAAAGATAGCTACCCAACTTAAAGATTTGAGAGACAACACTCAAAACCAAAGTAATGAAGTTAATGAAGTAAAGAAGTCCATACAGGACCTAAGAAATGACATGGAAATCATCAGGAAAGACCAGTCAGAAGGAAAAGAGATTCGAAATCAAGTAGCTAGCCTACAGTCCCGACTAAGTGAAGCAGAGGATCGAATCTCAGGAGCTGAAGATTCCTTAGATTCTATGGAGAAAGATCAAAAATCAATACAAATCCAGTCCAAGCAACAAAACAGATCGCTACAGGAGATTCAAGACACAATCAGGAAGCCCAATTTAAGGATAATAGGTATTGAGGAAAACTTGGAGAAAGAGGTTAATGGGATAAGCAACCTATTTAACAGAATATTAGCTGAGAACTTCCCAAACATCCAGAAGGAAAGGCCTATACAGATACAAGAAGCATTTAGAACCCCAAATCGACCAGACCAGAATAGGACTTCCCACCGACACATTGTGATCAAAACAGCTTCAGCAGAGTGCAAGGAAAAAATACTCAAAGCTGTTAGGGCAAAGAAAACAATCACATATAAAGGAAAAGCAATCAGAATTACCCCAGACTTCTCAGCAGAGACCATGAAAGCAAGGAGAGCCTGGAATGAAGTATACCAAACTCTAAATAAAAACAACTACCAACCACGAATTCTGTACCCCGCCAAACTCTCCTTCATAGCCGAAGGTCAAATAAAAGTCTTCCACAATAAGGAAAAACTGAAACAATATATCTCTACCAAACCAGCTTTACACAAAATCCTTAAAGATGTACTATACAGGGAAAATAATCAAGATCCCAACACAGACAGAGAAATGAACCCTAATTAGTAAACACTAGATCAAGAAATGGGAAGACACAGCTTTAAACAAGACAGTGATAATGAAAGGAACAAACGATCACCTCTCAATCTTAACTGTCAACATTAATGGACTTAATTCTCCAATCAAACGACATAGGCTCATAACTTGGATGAAAAATCAAGATCCATCTTTCTGCTGCCTCCAAGAGACAAAAAATCCAGCAAAAGTAAACATCTTCTAAAAGTGAAAGGCTGGAAACAAATCTATCAAGCAAATGGCCCCCATAAGCAGGCTGGAGTTGCAATCCTAGTATCAGACAAAATTGACTTCAAATTAAAAAAGGTAAGAAGAGACAAAGAAGGTTACTACATACTAGTAAAAGGATCTCTCCAACAGGAAGAAATAACCATCCTAAATATCTACACGCCAAATGCAGGAGCACCCAACTTCATCAAACAAACACTACTGGCTCTAAAAACATTCATAGACCCAAACACAATGATAGTGGGGGACTTTAACACTCCACTATCACCTCTGGACAGATCAACACGCCAAAAACTGAACAAAGAAACCACAGAACTAAACAATTGCATAGACCAACTAGACTTAATCGACATCTACAGAATATTCCATCCCAGCAAGGATAGAATACACATTCTTTTCGGCAACACATGGAACATTCTCCAAAATAGATCACATCTTAGGGCACAAAGAAAATCTGTACAAATTCAGAAGTATCAAAATCATTCCCTGCATTCTTTCAGACCACAATGGAATAAAATTAGAGCTCAACTCATTCAGCCACCACAGAAAATCCCACAATTCATGGAGACTAAAGAACACACTGCTGAACCATCAGTGGATCATTGAAGAAATTAAAACAGAAATTCAAATGTTTATGGACTTCAACCAAGTTGAGGGCACAAAATACCAGCTCCTTTGGGACACAGCAAAGGCAGTACTCAGAGGAAAATTTATATCTCTGAGTACATACATCAACAAACTGGAGAAACAGCAACTCAGTAATTTAAGGAAGCACCTTAATTTTCTGGAGAGAGAACAGCAAGCCAAACCCCAAGTCAATAGACGGAAGCAAATAATTAAAATCATATCAGAATTAAATCAATTAGAGACGAAAAAAACCATCGAAAGAATCAACAAAACAAAGAGTTGGTTCTTTGAAAAAATCAACAAGATAGACAGACCCCTGGCAAACCTGACCAAAGAACGAAGGCAGCACACTCAAATAAACAAGATAAGAGATGAAACAGGTAGCATCACCACAGAAATAACCTAAATTCAGAAAATAATAAGGGACTATTTTGCAAACCTTTATGCCAACAAATTCGAGAACTTGGAAGAAATGGATGATTTCCTAGAAAAAATTGATACCCCCAAACTCAACTATGAAGACTTAAACCTTCTAAACAGACCCATATCCAGTATTGAAATAGAAACAGCAATAAATGATCTCCCATCCAAGAAAAGCCCAGGTCCAGATGGATTCACCGCAGAATTCTACAAGGCCTTCAAAACAGAACTCACTCCAATATTTCTCAAACTCTTCAATGAAACTGAAAGAGAACGTTCACTGCCAGACTCATTTTATGAAGCCAGTATAACCCTCATCCCAAAACCAGGCAGAGACTCATCACGCAAAGAGGACTACAGACCAATCTCCCTGATGAACATAGATGCAAAAATTCTCAACAAAATTCTGGCCAATCGACTTCAACAGGTCATCAAAAAAATCATACACCACGATCAAACTGGATTCATCCCAGGGATGCAAAGCTGGTTTAATATACGCAAGTCAATTAATGTAATCCACCACATCAACCGGAGCAAGGTAAAGAACCACATGGTTTTATCGCTGGATGCGGAAAAAGCGTTCGATAAAATCCAGCACCCATTTATGCTAAAAGCCCTGGAAAAACTGGGATTCCAGGGAACATTCCTGAATATAATCAAGGCAGTTTATGACAAACCAACAGCAAGCATAACTCTAAATGGTGAAAAACTAAAGCCATTCCCTTTAAAATCAGGAACAAGGCAGGGATGTCCACTCTCTCCCCTGCTCTTCAACATAGTACTAGAATTCCTAGCCAGAGCAATTAGGCAAGAAGAGAATATAAAGGGGATCCAAATAGGAAAAGATGAAGTTAAACTTTCTCTCTTCGCAGATGACATGATCCTATACCTAAAGAATCCCATTGACTCTACCCCCAAGCTACTAGAGCTGATACAAAACTTTGGCAAAGTTGCAGGATATAAAATAAACCTTCAAAAATCAACGGCCTTTCTCTATGCTAACAACCCGAAGACCGAGGCTGAAATCAGGAAAGCAACTCCTTTTGCAATAGCCCCCAAAAACATAAAATACCTAGGAATAACCTTAACCAAAGAAGTGAAAGACCTCTTTGAAGAGAACTTTAAAAGCTTGAAAAATGAAATTAAGTCAGAACTAAGAAAATGGAAAAACCTCCCATGCTCCTGGATTGGGAGGATTAATGTAATCAAAATGGCAATATTGCCAAAGGCTATCTACAAATTCAATGCAATACCCATTAATATCCCAACACCATTCTTTAATGAAATAGAGGAAGCAATCCAGAAATTCATATGGAACAATAAAAGACCTAGAATAGCAAAAACACTCCTAAGCAGAAAGAACAGTGCTGGAGGAATTACAATACCCAACTTCAAGCTGTATTATAAAGCTATAGTAATAAAAACAGCTTGGTATTGGCACCGGAACAGGCCTGAAGACCAATGGAACAGAATTGAAGACCCAGAATTAAACCCACAGAACTATGCCTACTTAATCTTTGATAAAGGAGCTAAAACAATAGTATGGAAGAAAGATAGCCTCTTTAACAAGTGGTGCTGGCAAAACTGGCTCAACACATGCAACAAACTAAAACTAGATCCTTATATATCACCCTGCACCAAAATCAATTCCAAATGGATTAAAGACCTTGAAATCAAAACAGGCACCCTGAAAACACTAAAGGAAGGAGTAGGAGAAACACTTGGGCTCCTTGGCACAGGACAGAACTTCCTTAACAAAGACCCTGAAAGGCTACAAATCAAAGAAAGGTTGGACAAATGGGACTGCATCAAACTCCAGAGCTTCTGCACGGCAAAGGACATAGCTCTCAAGATAAACAGAAAGCCCACAGACTGGGAGAAGATCTTTACCGGACATTCAACAGACAAAGGCCTCATCTCTAAAATATATGCAGAACTAAAAAAATTACCTTCTTCCAAAACAAAACTGCAAAGAACCAATAGCCCCCTCATCAAGTGGGCTAAAGACTTACAAAGAAACTTCTCTGATGAGGAAATGAGAATGGCCAATAGACATATGAAAAAATGCTCTACATCACTGGCCATAAAGGAAATGCAAATCAAAACAACATTGAGATTCCATTTCACCCCAGCAAGAATGTCATATATCAAGAAAACTAATAATAACAATTGTTGGAGGGGATGTGGCCAAAAGGGAACCCTACTTCATTGTTGGTGGGAATGTAAACTGGTTCAGCCACTCTGGCAAGCAGTATGGAGATTCCTCAGAAGGCTCAATATAGAACTCCCCTATGACCCAGCAGCCCCACTGTTGGGTATCTATCCAAAAGCCCACAAACAAAATCACAGCAATGCCACCAGCACAACAATGTTCATCGCAGCACAATTTGTCATAGCGAGAAGCTGGAACCAACCCAGATGCCACTCCATTGATGAATGGATCAGGAAAATGTGGTACATTTACACAATGGAATTTTATGCCTCTATCAGAAAGAATGACATTGTTCCATTTGTAAGGAAATGGAAGGACTTGGAAAAAGTTATACTAAGTGAAGTGAGCCAGACCCAAAGAAACATGGACTCTATGGCCTCCCTTATTGGGAATAATTAGTACAGGTTTAGGCAAGCCATAGCAGAGCATCACAAGGCCCAATAGCTATACCCTTAGAAACACATAAGATGATGCTAATTGAAATGAACTCCATGTTATGGAAACAAGTGATATATCACAGTTGTAACCACTTTCAACGTCCTATGTGTATGTGTAGTTTCTATTATAGATAATGTTTTGTATCACCTTCCTATGTTTGTACCTACACTATCTCTGTAATCTTATCTGAGTATATTGGAAACCGTGTTTACTGGTATTGGAAGTAGGAAATTCAAAGGGAATACCAAATTCGAGAGACACAGGGTAAAAAAAGAGAAATAACTACAAAAGCAATACTTGCAAAACTGTTTGGTGTAAGTGAACTGAACACCAGGGGGGAGGAGGGAAAGGGGGGGAGGGAGGGGGGCATGAGGGACAAGGCAACAAACAGTACAAGAAATGTATCCAATGCCCAACGTATGATACTGTAACCTCTCTGTACGTCAGTTTGATAATAAAAATTTGAGAAAAAAAAAGATTTTTAAAATGAATTATTTAATTTGATATGTGAGTATTTTATATGGGAGTTTTGCATTTATGATCAACCAAGTTACCTTTTTGTTGTGTCCTTTTCTAGTTTTGGTGTCAGAGTAATACTGAGTTCAAAGGATGAATTTGGAGGTACTGTGTTCTCTTGTATTTTCTGGAATACTTTGAGAGATACTGATGCTAGTCCTTAAAAGTTCTGGTAGCCTCCAGTAAAGAACCATCCAGTCCTGGGTTTTTCAGTGTCTAGATATTTTTATTAGTATTATGATTACTTTTTCTCAGACTGTGGTCTGTTTTTTTGGTTTTTGGTTGTTTTTTTTTGGTGGGGCTGGTGGTGGTACTGGGCTTTGAACTGGGGATCTCAGTCTTGCTAGGCAGGTACTCCACCACTTGAGCCACATCCTAACACTTCATGGGTTATTATTATTGATTTATTTACTTGTATATCTATCTGGTTCACTTTTAGTGTCCTTCCATACTTTTTCTCCTACTGTAATAGGAAAAGTCAAAGTGTCTCTAACTTCACACTGTACAATATAGAACAGTCTATCCAGATGTGTGGCCTCACCTATTCCCATCCTACAATTTCCTAGGTGACACCAAGGAAATACCCAATAATCTAACTCAGTTCTGATGCTTTCTTATGCCAGATCTCACAGGATCTGAGGATAATATCAAGCATTAGTTTGCCACTTCTACTTCTGATCTGTTTGTTTCTGCAATTTCCTTCCCAGTAGAGTTAAATTTCCTAACACAGCTCACAGAACTGAGGCAATTTTTGTGTTAAGCCCAAGCATATTACAAAGGACACCGACTAACAACCAGCTAGAAAAGAGGAATAGGGAAAGGTATGTGGGGGAAACTGCCAAACTCACTCCCTCTCCAAGAAAAACCTCTTCCAAGTTTCTCCATGTGTTCAGCAATCTGGAACCTGCAGGTCAGGCTTCATCATGTAGATGTGACTGATTAACACACTGGCCATTGGTAACTAGTAACCTTCTGGTCCTCCCTCTCCCCTTCCAGAAGAGTAAGGATAGGGCTGAAAGTTACAAAACTATAATCACGTGGCCCAGTCCTTCCACAACTCCCTCTCTTGGGGCTATCTATGTGTTTTTGAGCTTCAGCTACCTGTTTAGGGCAAAACAAAAGTATTAGGATCCCTGTGTCACTAGTAGTGATAAAAGACCAAATATGATTCTCTCTCATATATATAAATATATATGTACACACATACATATATAGTATATGTGTTCACACACAATGCACACACACATACAAATAAACTGCCATCTAAAGAGAGTTTTTAACAATTTTGTTCTTTATTTGGTACATTGTAAGAAGTGTCACTTTCTGTTGTCCCAACCATATGTGTTTTGTGGCACTCTCTGATGGTTTGCACTTTACCTAGAAGACATAACAACAGACTTAAATCTGATCCATGGAAACTTCAGTTGACACAATTGTTGGGCAGTTACTGAATGACTGTAATCTTAAGAACCTTTGTATTGTATTCTCAGTCCACTTTCAAATTCTGGGTCACAGAGCTAGGTGCTGGACTTTCTAGAGGTATTTTGCAGAAGTAATTTATTGGAGCGGAATTGTGCTCTCTACCACATTTTTATACATTGTTTCCTGCATAGTTTATCTCTTCAGTCATTGTCCATATACTTCTGGGAAGTTGTAGAAATATGCAGGCACAGACATAGAAACTGGCTTCCTGTACAACAATAAGGAAAATGACTGTACTTCGTGGGGCAGAGCTCAATGCTCCCCTATGCCATGAAGACAAAGCCCAAAGAAAATGATCTCTAGGGGACTCAACCATGTTTAAATGGCTCTTCTGCAGAGGGATAATTATAGACGGAACAAAATAAGCCCAAATGTTTCTGTTTCCTAATGAGCATTTCAGCTCCATGCAAAGTTTGTTTTTATTGCTTGTTCCTCAAAGATATGAATTCATCCTACCATAATTCTATGTAGAGAATTCTCAATTATAATAGATGTACTTATTTAAATATGTGAAAATTCAGAGGATAGATTTCTGTCACTTTTCCTTTCTCTCAACCTCATCTCCCCACCTTTTGCCTTGCTGTCCAGGGGAAATGGTTTGGGTTTGTTTCCACGTTGACCTCATGACTTATCCTTTATTAATACCCTTTGGCATCCAACAACTTCAAGGTGATAAGAGAACAGGAACAGCATTAATAATTTAGAACAGAATAATTAACTGAAGCAGAACGGGCCACTTCCCTGTACCTCCTTACTCTCTCTTAGCAGTATGGGGGAATTGCCTGCTCTGAAAAAAAATTGGGACAAGGGCACCAACTGGAAATGCTGAAATGGACTTACAAACCAGAGTGGAAGTCATCGAGATTTCAGATTCTATTTTCCACCCAAAGACAATGAAAGAGCTCTTCATAAAGGTACTCATGGTTAACAAGTCTCCTAAAATATGTAACTTGCTTCTCTTTTATTCACACAAGAAAAGGATGAAAAAAAGAAAATCATGAATAGTGAAGTGAAAATAATTGGTTCAAGGTCACACAGAAAACTGGTGGGTGTTCCTGGGAATTTTCTGGGACAAAATAAGGTGATTTTAAGGAAACAATTTATGGAAAATAACATGTTTCTCTAAGCTAAGACTTTCACATACATTTATCCTGGTTGAATTTTCAGGTTTAATGTTTACTCATACAAGAGAGAAGCAAATGTATGAAGTCACTTATAAACAAAACTGCATGACTCTCCTTAAGACTGTAGGGGTTTTTTGTATTCCTAGGCATGTGTGATGCATTTTCCCTGCGTCTTGGATGTATGGGGTCCCCTAAGCACATACTCTATTCTACCTCATTCCCTTCTGCACTTGATTAATGATGTACGTTCACACTGACCTGCTGGACTTTTTCATATATTGACTTAAACAATTAACTTACACTTTATTCCCATGGAAATCTCTTAAGGTAGTCTAAAGCACATTCTAAAAGGGGACTGCATGTTTTAATTCTCTTTAGGCCTGAAGGACTCAATTTTTTGTCACTGGACTCTGCTTGATGTTCAATCTGTATATTTTAACCTACATAGTTTCAAGAGCATCTTCATGAGTATGGACGATGACTTTGCCTCTTACTCTGAACTGTGCTGGATATGGAAAAATAGCCCACTTGTCTGAAGAAGTTGTTTGAGAAATGCATGAATGTTTTCATGTATAAGTACAAGTATCCCCTTGTGAGCCCTTTGATTCCCCATAGTATTAATAATTGATAGATAGGGAAAAAAAAATCTTCTGAGTTTACATTTGTGCTTTCTACAAGGCACTTAAAAAGCTTGCATGAAAAGAGACCACTGTTATTCCATTATCGATTTCTGAGAATTTTCATACCCAATTACAGAAGGCAGCTAATGGAAGGGCATTGGAGCTGTCAAACAAGTTCATTCAGAATGACAGATCTGTATTCCGATAGAGTAGGAAATCCTATAATGCATTAAAATGTTTCTAATAGGGTCTAATGAATGCATCACAGTTAAAAATAATTCAGCCCGCCTGATAATTTATTTGAACCAGAAAATAGGGACAGCCAGTATTATTCTCTTTCTCCATCTCCCAAATGTTTTCCATGCAAAGAAGATTAATTCCTTTTATTGTGTTGATGAAATAATAACAGTCATAAAACACAACAGAATAAGAGGAAGTTGACAAAGTATGTATTTGATTAATTGCCTTAACAGATTATAGGTGCTGACTAAAGTGTTTATTTCCCAACGCTCATTTTTCAATGTTTTAGCATATAATTCACACACACACACACTCACCTACCAACCCCCAATGCATGACCAAAACATAAAAACAGGAGTTATATGACAAGGTATTCAAAGGATGAGAAATTCTAGTACTTGTTTAGAGTCTTCAGATAACAGCAGGCTTTTTAGATTGAATTTTCAATTAAGAATGAAACCTGTGCTTGAAGACTTCAAGTCCTTCCTCTCCAGTGATATCTGTCTTCTCATTTTGAAGTCAGAAAGCCCCACATTTCTCAGAGAAAATGCACGATCACTCTTAGCATTAATTCTTTTTGCCTTTCTTTATTCTTTATATGTTTTTAATGACTCATTGTAAGCATACACCTTTATAGGTTACAGTGTGGTGATATGACACATTGTATACAGCATCAAATCAGAGTAATTCCCACCACAAGGAAAGTTTCAAACCCCTCTCTTCTATTTCTTTATAGAGTCTATAATAAATGGTTTTGAACAGCAGTCATCCTTCATGCTATAAGACTTTAGAAAAATTCTTCATATCTAAGTGTAATTTTGTGCTTGTTGGCCACCCTCACTCTCCTTCCCTATCCCCCTGCTCTTCCTGGTCTCCAATGACCACTATCTTATTCTCTGTGTGAATCTTTCATGCCTGGATAAGAACACCTTGAACTCTCAACACAGGATGCTACAGAGGTGGGCTTTGTTATGGAGATCTCATATAAAAGGATTGATCTGGAAACTCAGAACTAGCATGGAGACCAGCTGTGGTTCAGGCCTGTAACCCTAGCTACTCAGGAGGCTGAGATCTGAGAATTGCAGTGGATTAAAGTTAGCCTGAGAAGAAAAGTCCATGAGACTGCAATCTCTAATTAGCCACTGATAAGCAAGGAAGAGGATCTATGGCTCAAGTGGTAGAATATCATCCTTCATAAAAGAAACTAAAGGACAGTTTCCAGGCCTTGAATTCAAGTCACACTACTGGCCAAAAACATTGTCATGGCTTTATATTCAGATCCTGGAGACAGCATGTGAGTTCAAGGCTTCCAAACAGTTTCTTTCTTGCTATTTTATGTTTCCACCCTGTTTGGATTTATTCAGTCTTATTCCTTGATATTTATTATGTTTTTCATATGTGAGGGTATAGAGTATACCAAATATGACACTCATGATTGCTTTTCTCAGAGAATTTGTAGCCCATTTAGAGGAACAGACATTAAACAAGTCATCTCAATAAATTGTGACTAGTGTTAGGCTAGTGGGCATACTGGGTACTGTAGATAGGCCTACTCTGTTTAAAGAGCTAAAGAAGGTTGGTCATATATTGACACAAATGTTTAATCTGAAATATAAAGGATGATAAAGAATTATCTAGGCAGAGAGGTGGGGTTTGGTGATAGTGGGGAAATGGCCTGCCTTGATACTAAGATTTCTCATTTTGGTAGTGCTAGTAGGCATGCAATAGCCCTTCCACAAAAGCACTCTGAAGCTCTGGACAAAAAAGTAAAGATCAGGTACTCAAAACTCACTGGAGAGGGCTGGTAATGTGGCCTAGTGGTAAAGTGCTCGCCTCGTATACATGAAGTCCTGGGTTCGATTCCTCAGTACCACATATAGAGAAAAAGCCGAAGTGGCACTGTGGCTCAAGTGGTAAAGTGCTGGCTTTGAGAAAAAAGAAGCCAGGGACAATGATCAGGCCCTGAGTTCAAGCCCCAGGACTGGCAAAAAAAAAAAAAAAGAACACCAAAAGAAAATCACTGGAGAGAAGCCTACAGCAGCAGCAAACTTGAGAAAATTTACCACTATAGGAAGAAATCTCACTGGACAAGTTCCAAGATGTTAGAGCATTTCTCTGAGAACACATGAGGGCACACAGTTAGCAGCCAAATAGAAAACCTTAGGATTCATGGTTAGAAGTGTCTAGAAGCTGAAGGAGGAGATACCTCGAAAGCATCGAGCTACAGAGTGGGATCCTCGCTTTTGATAAGATCATCCTGAAAAAGCACAAGAACTAAAAACTGCCCTGAAGTGCACATGCACTGGGAAGATTACAAAATGCTTAGAAGAAAAAAACAAACTTCCAGTTGAAAAGACTGAGCAAGAGACTTCTGCTGCTACCGTATGCAGGCAATGCAGACTTCAGTGGGGAGCATATGCTTTCCAGAGCCTGTAATGTCAAGTGCTGGCCCTGGTGGCAGCCTTTTCTGCCTGGCTTTTAGAGAACAGGTCCTCTTGACATACCTAGAGCAAGGTTTTCTGGCTTTTGATTGGCTCTTTATTTCCTTTTATTGATTTTTCTAGGACTCACTTAACAAGTTCAATTATTCCTATAGTGCCTAATTAACATTTCTCAAATGCCAGAAAATTTGTTCTACCTTCCATCAACACCACTGTATCTTCTATCAACAGTACTTGCTACTGGTTCTGACAATAGAGTCGCCAGGATTTGTCAGAGGTTCTCTACTGCTACAAATCACATCCGTGTTACTAGCATGGAAGCAAATGGCAGCTGTAAAATGCCATGCTATTGGCTGTTGTCTCTGACTACACTGTTACCAGCTATTGCCATTTAGAAGGAGATTCTCACTCAGCAAAGTGAATATACGATGTCTAGGAATACCAGTGATGGAAAGGGGGCAGATCCTCCTCCTCCTCCTCCTCCTCCTCCTCCTCCTCCTCCTCCTCCTCCTCCTCCTCCTCCTCCTCCTCCTCCTCCTCCCCCTCCCCCTCCCCCTCCCCCTCCCCCTCCCCCTCCTCCTCCTCCTCCTCCTCCTCCTCCTCCTCCTCCTCCTCCTCCCCTTCACATAGGCGATCCATTCGTCGATGATCTTGCGCTTGCGCAGGAGCTGGCTCCGGCTCTCCTGCACCTTCTCCCACACCCAGTGCATCTGCCGGAGCAGCGCCTCCCGCTGCTCCTTGGCGGCCCTGGCTGCGGGAAGGTGCGTGTAAGCCTTGTGCTCCCGAGCCTGGGAGCAGCGCTCACACAGCACATCGCGGAGCACCACACCCACCTGGGCTCCCCGTGGGCCCGACACCTGCCCTGCTCGGAGCTCAGGAAGCTCCTGAGGCCGGCTCTGCGCACCAGGGCCACCAGGCTCTTGAGAACCACGTTGCTGCGGAGGGGTCTCCGCTGCGAGGGTTCCCAGCACAGGGGGCACCTGGCCAGGCCCCGGCTCTCCTCCCAGGAGAGGCAGAGACACGGCCGACAGAAGCTGTACCCGCACTCGATGGTGACCAGGTCGAGGAAAGGATGCGTGCAGATGACGCACCTCAGTTCCTTGTAGAAGGCCCGGGCGCTGTCGGGGTCCATCCCTCCAAGGGACTAGCCGCGCTGAGATCCACGGATCTCGGACCCCAAGTCAGCCAGCAGGGGCAGAAACGTCCCCGTGACACCCTGAGCTCCCAGGGCGCACTCCCAAGTCGCGAGAGGCGCAGGGCCTCAAGGGGCCGAGCACCGGCCTTGAGCACAGGGATGCTCGGGGTGGCCACCCGGGCCCTGCCGTCGAGCCCCACCACCCGCACCACCAACCACCAAGCACCAAGCACCCAACGCAAACGCTAGGGATGACACCGAGGGGATCCCAACCGATGGGGCGAGAAGAACGCAAAGAGCTCAAGCTCCCAGGTCGATACTCACCGGCTCCCAGCTCCCAACTCACTGGGTCCCGCCCACCTGCCGCGCTGGGCTCCTCCTCCGGCTCCTCCTCCTCCTCTTTGAAAGAGGCTGAACCTCCCTCACACCTGGGATCTATTTGTACTGGAGGAGGGAGAGCCCAGGAAGGGGCGCGGCCCTGGGCTTGCCCCAGTCCCAGGTGGATTTGCATATCAATAGGGGCGGGGGTTCCCGGTGCTTCACGGGACCTCCGGGGGGCGGGGCTGGGGTTGGGACACATCCCCACCCCCAGCAGCACCTCGGGCGCCTTTCCCTTCCCCTTGCCTGGAGCTGCTTGAGGCGGGTTCCCTCTCCTGGGAGAAGGGCGCCCGATCTAGGGTTCCCCACACGCGGACGCAGACGCGCAGAGGCTCCGCCCCCCGGGCAGGGGCTTGCCACTGGAAAACACGGGAGTGAAGGGAAAGCGCAGGGAGCCATCGGGGAACCTCCAGAGGAGGGAACGCTTCAGCACGTCCCAGAAACTCACGCTCCCGCGCTCCAGATCCAGGAACACCCCCACCCGGCCCAGGGGCGGCTCCACGTGGAGAGCGATCAACGGGGAGGTGGTGAAGAGGCGGTGCTGGCTGTTCCCTCTCACCCACAGCAGGAGGAAAAGGTCCTCGGAGGCGTGCCAGCCCTGGCGGCGCCCGAGGGCCGAATCCCTACACACCCCCACGGCCCACGTGCTAGAGTCGTCGGCGCTGAGCTCCCAGTAATGTTTCCCGGAATGGAAGGCTCGGCACCCGAATGCCACGAACTTGATGGAGTCTTCTTGATCCTGCCCGTCCCGGCTGGCGTCCGGCCCGGGCCCAGGGGGCAGATTTGCTGTCTCCACAGCTTCACAGAAGGAGATCTCCACCCGGTACCGCTGGAGCCTTTCCATCAGGGCGGGCAGCGGAGGCGGCAATGCTGCAAAAACATCAGACTGCGAGGACAGAGGAAAGCCATGACCCTGGATAAAATCATTTTGGATTTAATGATTGTTACTGTGGGAGCATTTGAACTCAGGTCCTGAGCACTGCCTCTTAGCTTTGTTGCTCCAGGCTGGCCCTCTGCTTTGCAATCAAAGTCTCTGTGTGTATGCGTGTGTGTATGCGCGTGTGTGTATGCACACATGTACAGATGTGTGTGGGCACTTGTATGCATGTGTGCGTGTGTATGTGCGTGTGTGTGTGTGTGTGTGTGCTGGGGCTGGTTTGAACCCAGGACCAGTGGGTCTCCTTCTGCTTCTTTTTTTTTTTTTTTTTTGCTCAAGACTGGAGATCTGCTTCTTGAACCACATCTCACTCCTGACTTTTTGGGGGTTAATTGGTGGTAATAGTCTCTGGGTTTTCTTGCCCAGGCTGGCTTCAAGCCATGATCCTCAGATCTCAGTCCCCTGACTAGCTGGGATTACAGGCATGAGTCACTACTCCTGATTATTTTTTAAAGTGGCAAGCTTTACATGTTTCCTGGGCAATGATATGAATAATATGAATAAGAACTGTCTATGAAAAATATTAGTTTAAAAATTAAAAGATATTTTATAATGATAGAAGGAAAGTTTAAAGTCTTGATGGTGACTGGAAAGATAACCCATCGCTTTCCACATTGCCTTTTCCTGAGCCTAGTCAGTGTTCAATTTTGTGTTGATATCTGATTGCTTAAAAAAATCACTGAAAATGATCCTGCATCATAGGAACTCATGGTACATCTTTTATTTTGCATATTTTGTGGGCTAGGTGGGCTTAATATGATATTTGACAGCTCTTTTCTAAAGCTTCCAGTGTAGCCAAGAACCTGTCCATCATGAAAGCCAAGTCTACATGAGTTATCACAGCACAATTCTGTCCTATGCTGCCTTGCTCACTGGCAAATATAGGCAGAGAACCCTTGAGGAAAATTTGTAAATTTTAGTTTGGGATATTTTATTCCTTGATTTATTTACACAATTGAGGACATCTAAAATCAGGGTGATTAGAATAGGATATTTTTCTCCCTAATCTAGATCTATTTTTTGACGTTCATATAAATAACACAAAAAAGAGCCCCCTGTAATCCTAGCTACTCAGAAGGATGAGATCTAAAGATTGAGGTTCAAAGCCAGCCAAGGCAGGAAAGTATGTGAGACTCCTATCTCCAATTAACCATCAGAAAGCCAGAAGTGGTGCTCTGATTCAAGTGGCAGAGCATTAGCCTTGAGCTGAAGAGGTCAGGGACTGAGCCCAGGCCCTGAGTTCAAGCCCCACATGTGACAGAAAGAATGAGCAAAACACAAAGGATAATTTACCATCACAAGCAGACTTAAACATAACTGTCACTTACTGGACAACCTTGATATTGATAGTCACTTACTTCATTTATAAGTGATAGAGACCCATTTTCTCCTACAATCCAGTCCAACTTAATTTAGTTTTCAAGTGCATTGAAATGCTAAATTGAAATTCATTCGAAGCGAAGCTAAAAGGTAATTATTTTAATTGCAACTGAAAAATTTATCAAAACAAACACAATAAGCATTTTAAGCTTATATTGTTTTTTAAGGGTTGATTTGTATGTTTTTCTTCATGCATTTAATTGTGAAAAAGTATACCCTGTAGAGAGATTTCCTATAACCTTTCACAATTATCTTCAAATATACCCATCCAGGATGCTATCTCAAAGTAGACTGAACATGTAATATCATACTTTTAAAACTGAGATTTAACAGTGTAGCAGTTTTACCTCAAGAGTACAAAAAGGTATCTATAAAAATGCTCTAAACAGGGCTGGGGATATGGCCTAGTGGCAAGAGTGCTTGCTCATATACATGAGGTCCTGGGTTCAATTCCCCAGCACCACATATACAGAAAACAGCCAGAAGTGGCGCTGTGGCTCAAGTGGCAGAGTGCTAGTCTTGAGTGGGAAGAAGCCAGGGACAGTGCTCAGGCCCTGAGTCCAAGGCACAGGACTGGCCAAAAAAAAAAAAAATGCTCTAAACTGATTTGTAAGAAATGGATTGTTTATTTTTAGAAACTACGGGGTCTAAATGACTTGCAACAATAATTTCCTTTGGACTGTAACTTTTGAGTTTGACAAACCACATTATTCAGTACAACCTTCTTATTCAAATACTGATAGACAAGCAAAGTCACATCAGTAAGTCCCCAATGAGGACATGCCCACTCCGATGGGAGTCTTCCCACTCCTTGCACTCCACTTTCAGGGCGGAAGTGGCTGCCAATGGTGGGTGGGGAGGTGTATGTATCCTCCTTATTCCTGCTGGCCTGGTGCTCATTTTTTACCTTCAAGCAATCCTGTGCTGTAGGAATTCTGGACTATTAGCAAGAGCCAAAGTCAGCAGAAAATCCACTGCACACATTTGCGACCGCCTCTCCGGTGGGAGCTCCCCTCCACCTGCCCTTCCCCAGAGCGGGGCCTCCCAATCCAAAGCACCCCAGGAACGAGACAGGTGCCCTGTTGAAAAGATCGTGTCAAAACCACCCATGTCACTCACAGTCCATGCTCTCCTCTGGCGTGCAGCTATGTACGTGCACGTAGGTGATGGGTTCATTTAAAGGGACAGCTGGGGAGGGCGAGTCACGGTTAAGTCTATGGAGGAGACAAGATCAGGTCTGTATGACGAAGCTCGGCTGGGGGTTCCTAGCTTCTCAGATGGAAAACTGCATGGCCGTGGACACGCCTCTATGTAAACAGCAAGGAACATCCAAGCAAACCACAAAGCAATGGCTGTTCTCTGCCCTACCTGAAATTACACAGGAAGATGCTCCCAGAGAGCACTGGGTAGAGAGAGGAGCCCCCACAGGCCCACCGGTGGGGGAGAGGCCCTCAGCCAACGGCCCCTGCCCTCTAGAGAGGCCGGCAACTGTCTCTCATAACCACCGGGGCCTAATTGGATGGAAATGGACTTCCGTGAGCTGAATCAACTGTGATGAGTTTGTGTGAATGGACAGACACTCCACTGGGAAACTAAAAGTTAAGAAAGGAGAGATTATAAGATAAAACTGTAGGAAATAGCAACAACTATGTCTTAGTCACAACTTGATACAACTTACAAGGATTAAAACTAAGGTCTCCAGCTCCCGCAGTTCCTGGGTCTCCCGTGCTTTGTCTGTACCATACTAACACCTAAATCCTGTCGTGATGGGTTGGTTTGAGTTTGCTTATTCATCACTAGGATTAACGTTTGTTCACACTTCTTTCGGGGCACTATCCCTGACTGTCTACTGTTAGGCATTAACCACTTAATTCCATCAAGGGTGCCCTGCCTTTCTCTTCCAGAGAAGCACACACTGGCCTTCGTGATGGGTCTGCAGAGACCTGAGCCTTCCGTGACCTCAGGAGACAGAACTTGGACTCCAGGAAATGCTTCCAGAGGAGTCTCTGCTGGAATTCTAAATGGGAAGCACATCCATTATTTAAAAAATTCTAAATAAACCTCAGGCCAGACAGCTTTGCTCAATAGCACACAGAGTACCCATATCACAAGCAGACATGGAGGAAAAGCTGTATCTAATAGGAGAATATACATTGCAACCAGACTGGCCAGGAGACAATACTGAGGATCTATTTTCTAGGATACTTTCTATTTCTGTGTTTTGTTCTTTTAAGATAATCAAATTGAAAAATAAAAAAAGAATGCCATTCAAGAACCCTTTCTTAAAATATATGAATTTGTTGCTTGACCATATTAACAAGCATCGACAATTAAGGGATCATCTGTGTGAGACAACTCTAAAGCCATGAAAGCAGATTTTCCATCTTGTTTTACTGGATGCTGTATTTACAGGACAGCTGCTCTGGTGTGTAGCTATCTGTCAGCAATGCATTTAAATCAACAGCTGAACCTGAGCAGGTCAGCCCCACAATAGCGAGCTGAGAAAGGGGTAAGACTGCAGAGTGACAAGTTAGGAGGACTGAGTGAGGGTACTGAGTGTGGACGGATGCCCCACAGGGGGGCCACTCTCCGCCATGAAAGCACTTCACGTCCAGTGCCGGAACACTGCCCTTGGTCCCTATCCCCCGATAACTCACATCACGCAAAAATTCCACACGCATTTGCATGTGAGAGGAAGTGACAAAGTTTCAACACATCAGCAACCCCATCATAGAGGAGCATGCACTATAATTTTCCATCCAAAAAAGGGTAAGTAGAAGGCGAAAAGAAAAAATCAAGCAAATTCAAGTGCATCAATCAAAGCCAACTTGTTCTTCTAGAATGCCTTGAAATGCTCCAATCAGATTGTGCCAAATTATTGGCAATTTGCCTGATTTCCCCCGATGAGCTAAATGTATATTATTTGTTGTATAAATATGGTGAACAGTACAATGTATTAGTGGTCAAAGTCCTCATTTTCACTTTCACCCAAATTAATATTTTCTTGACCTTTGCTTCCCTTTTAAATTCTTTTGCTTGTTTACATATGACTAGAGACATCCAAATTCCACAATACAAATAAATTAAGGATCAAGTCTGGGTACTAGTGGCTGGGTTAGGTTAACAATTTCTCTACACATGTGTGCACATATTTCTTCATTTTTTTCTTTCTGTTGTTGTGGGTCATGGGACTTGAAATCTGGGCCTGGGCACTGTCCCTGAGCTCTTCAGCTCAAGGCTAGAGCTCTACCACTTGACCCACAGCGCCACTACTGGTTTTCAGGGGCTTCATTGGAGATAAGAGTGTCATAGACTTTCATACCTGGCCTGGCTTTGAACCTCAACCCTCAGATTTCAGCCTCTTGAGTAGCTAGGATTACAGCACCTGGCCATGTATTTCTTTTGTAGTAAGAACCATGAAAAAAAATGAAATATGAACCAAGTTTTTCTAATAATGTATTCCTTCTACTGAAATCATGTCAAATTCAATTTTATTTTTGCCTCGTCTGGACTTCTTTCTAGGTCCCTAAGCTTCTTTGTACAAGGCTGGTGTTGTACCACATGAGCCACGTCTGAGTGATCATGGTTAGTTGGAGTGAGACATCTCTCCACTATGACTGTCCAGGCTGGCTTTGATCACAGCCTCCTGATGAGTGAAGCCTATGGGCGTGAGCCACTGATGCCCTGCACAAAGCTATTCTAGGGAAGGCTTTTTTCCCCTAGACTAATTGGTACTTTCTGCTTACTAATTTACAGTATTATGCCTGCACTGCTCGCTAGTCCAAAGCTGATATCTCTGTGGCATTGTAAAACAAACTGCCAATGTTCTCCCACCAAATAGACTTTGTTGTTCATTTATGGGGTTATTAGAACTGTAATCAAACCAAACAAAACTTAGAAAGTCCTTATTTAAAGCTTATTAAATTAGATGTTTCAGAGCATGTCCCATCCACTGCACACCCATACGCTATTGTTTCAAGGATGGAAGCAGTGACTTTTTTTCTCTGTTGCATTTTGATAGATGACAATGGAGAACAATACAGAGTTTGGGATGTAGGGGAAGCTCTTGCAGTTTTATTCTTTCTGGAATAGTTCCAGAGCTTGAACCCAGTCGTTCCCGGGTTCTACTGATGGCTGGCACTCTACCACCTGAGCCCCATCACCAGTCCAGGTTCTGCTGCTTTCATTAAAAAAAAAGATTTTTAACTACATGAGTCAAGGGTTAGCTGTCAGGTGCGGAGCACAAGAGCGACTCTGGTCCTCAGCCCCTGTTTCTACTCAGTGCCTTTATGAACCAGCAAAGTTCACACAACACAATACAGGCAGCGCACAAGATGTGTGTGATCAATGTGGAAAACCTGGATGGGCAGAGTTTTCACATATTTTTGAAGCATCTTATTCCTCACATTGGGTGGCTGGCATAAGACTTTTGATACGTAATGTGGAACACATTAAACAGAAAATAAATCTCATCAAATTTCATCAGAATAAATGAATGAGGAGGAGAAAGATGGCGCCGAAAGAATAGGGAGGCACCCCGACTCGCACCAACTGAATAGCGAGCTGGGAACTCCAACACCCAACACTCCACCAAGAACCCAGCAAAACCAGCATCCAGAAGCAGTGGAGAAACGCAGGAAAACAAAAAGGAGCAAAAAAGAAGAACCGAAAACCTACACGGAGCCGGAGATTCATCGGGGCGCCCCTCCCCCCACCAGCCGACCCTGGCCCAAACAGGGTCAGACTGGGAAAGGGGAACCCGGCGATCGGCAGACAGGTTGCCAGGAGCACAGAATCCATATAGCGGGAGACCCCACGGACACAAGGCAGGGTGTGGAGCAAGACACACACCGGCAGCGACGAGAAGTTCGGGTCCACACCGGATTCGGACAAGGGAACCCAGCGTGGCAGAAAGAGGGAACCGGGGAAGCCACCACAACACTTTGCCAACCCCTGAAGGGCCAACGGCTGCGCGGGACACACACACAAAGCAGCAAAAGTGAGTCCCCCATAATCCCTTCCCCCAACGGGAGACCCAAGCCCGACAAAGAAGCTATATCTCCCTCCCTCCCCCTCCCCACTCCCGTGGGAACAAAGATTCCCCAAATCAGGCGGGAAGCTCCCATCAGGCGCTGGGAAGCCAGTCTAGCAGGGGAAGGGCGGAACAGCCCCAAGCCCCCAAAGGTTCCTGAACTGGCAGAACCGGCCCCGTCCCCTTCCCAACAGGGGCCGGGGACGGCCGGCAGGGCAAGCCCCACCCGAGGCGCCTGAACCTTGCGGACTCTTACAACTAAAATCACAGGCGCTGGTGGGCAATACCAGCCCAGCAGGGTCACCTGAGCCTGATCTCGTTCCCCCTCCTCGCAGCGGAGGCGAGGTCTGAGGGTGCCAAGCCACACCCGGACAGTCGATCCCACCGGGCCACACACATACTGCCTCCCCCCCCAACGGACTCGCGGGAGTGCGCAAGCACAACCCAACAACCCAGGGCTCGCTCTGGGAGGCAGACCCCGCTAAAGTGCCTGTTGTAGGGGACTCACAGTGCACAGGAGTGCGGGGCCCCAGCGAAAGCGCCTGCTCTGGTAGGCGTGCCCTGCACTGGTGGGCGGGGCCACAGCGACAGCACCTGCTGCCGTAGACACGCCTACACAGAAGGGAGGGAAGACCTACACAGAGCTCCAGATGCGCAAATCACAAAGAAACATAACTCAGTTCATCAAAGGACAAGCCAACTCGCCAGCTCCAAAAAGCAGCACGACTGAAGAGGAGATGGAGAATAAAAAAGCAAATGAGGCCATGTTAACAGGAATGATCGAAAGCGTCAGAAATGAAATCAGAAAACAATTCCAGGAGTTTAGAGCGGAAATCTGGAAGGACACCCAGGAAGCCAAGAAAGAAATGGAAGCAAAACTGGATACAATGCAAGCCTCGTTTAAAGAAATGGAAGCAAAAATGGATACAATGCAAGCCGCCTTTAAAGAAAATCTCCACACCCTGAGAATTGAAATGCATGAAAAAATAGATTTAAAATGCAACTCTTTAAAGGAAGAAATTTCCACGATCAGAGCTGATATGACAACCATGAATAGCTCTCTGACATCCATAAACTCCGCAATTGAAACCATAACACAAAGAGTTGACCATATGGAATCCAGAATCTCTTGCCTGGACGATGAAGCAGCTGACAACAACCAGAAAATGACCACACTCCAAGAAAAGGTGAAGCTTCAGGGAAGATTAATCCAGGAACTAATGGACAAAGACAAGAGATATAATCTGCGCATAATTGGAATAGAAGAAGGAGCCGAATATCAGAGCAGAGGGCTTAATCATGTTCTCAATAAAGTTATTGCAGAAAACTTCCCCAATCTCACAGGGGACCCCATCCAGGTAACCGAAGCCTATAGGACACCTGGCAGGCCAGACCCCAAGAAAACCACCCCAAAGCACATAATATTCAGGACTGCAGACCTCAAGATTAAAGAGCAAATTCTGAATTCAGCCAAAGCGAAGAAGGAAACTTTTTTCAATGGGAAGAGGATTCGAATAACATCCGACTTATCCACACAAACTTACCAAGCTCGAAGTGGGTGGAAGAACACCATCCAAGTACTTCAGAATAACAATTTACAACCTCGGATCAAATATCCAGCGAAACTGGAGTTCACATTCGAAGGGAGAACCAGATCTTTCCACACCAAAGAGGAGCTAAAGGAGTATGTGAATAAAAAACCAGCCCTACAGCGAATATTAAGAGGGGAAGCCCACCCAACAGAGATCGTAAAAGACACACAGACAGAATCAGAAAGAAACTTCAACAGCCAAAGTCCAGCAGAAAGACCAGCTCACTAAAGACAAGAAGAAGAAGAAAAAAAAAAAAAAAAAAAAAAACAGGAAAAAACAGCCCAACAAGAAAATGGAAGGAGAAAAAACACCCTTATCCTTGATCTCTTTAAATATAAATGGCTTAAACTCCCCGATCAAGAGGAGCAGACTGGCAGAATGGATCCGCAAACAAAAAGTTGACATCTGCTGTCTACAAGAGACCCACCTTACAGCAAGGGACAAAAACAGGCTTCGAATGAAAGGATGGAGCAAGATCTACCAAGCAAATGCACCCACCAAAACGGCAGGTGTAGCCATTCTGATCTCAGACAAGCTGGACTTCTCTTTAAAGTCCACTCAAAAAGACAAAGAAGGACACTACATATTAATACAAGGAAAAATCCAGAACCAAGACATCACGGTGATAAATGTATACTCACCGAACAAAAGAGGCCCGACATATGTCAAGCAAATTCTCACAGAATTACAGAGCAAGATAGATGCAAACACAATCATAGTGGGTGACTTTAATACTCCTCTCTCTCCAAGAGACAGATCCAACACCCAGAGGATTAGTAAGGGAGCTGAGGACCTAAATAACACCATTTCCCAAATGGATCTAACAGACCTATATAGAACCTTCCACCCTACAGAGACCCAATACACCTTCTTTTCAGCAGCCCATGGATCATATTCCAAAATAGACCACGTCATAGCCCACACAAAGAACCTCAGCAAATACAAAAGTATTGACATCATCCCATGTATTATATCTGATCACAGTGGATTAAAGGTAACCCTCAACAACAAAGGATACCACAGAGCCTATACACACTCTTGGAGGCTAAACCCCACGCTGCTATCCAACACTTGGGCCACAGATCAAATTAAAGATGAAATCAAGGAATTCATAAGCCACAATGACAAAGAAAACACATCACAAAGAAACCTATGGGACACAGCTAAGGCAGTACTGAGGGGCAAGATCATTGCACTCAGTACCCACATTAAAAGAATGGAAGCAGAGCAGGTGAATACCCTCACGATGAAACTAAAACAACTGGAGAAACAAGAAATGACAGAATCTAAAACGACTAGGAGGGGAGAGATTACAAAGATTAAAGAAGAGATAAATCTGATTGAAAATAGAAAGACCATTCAACAAATAAATAAGACTAAAAGCTGGTTCTTTGAGAAAATAAACAAAATTGACAGACCCCTTGCAAGACTCACAAAAAAAAGAAGCGAAGAGACTCATATTCGTAAAATCAGGGACTCCACAGGAAAAATTACAACAAGTACACACAATATTCAAACAATCATAAGGAGCTATTTCCAAAACCTCTACTCAGCAAAAAACAATAATTTTACAGAAATGGATCAATTCTTAGAGAAGTACAAACTGCCCAAACTGAACCAAGAAGAAATAAATCAACTAAATAAACCAATAACTTACAGTGAGATACAAGAGGTAATCAAGAACCTCCCTACTAAGAAAAGCCCAGGCCCAGATGGATTCACAAACGAATTCTACAAAACCTTTAGTGAGGAGCTAATTCCAATACTCCTCAAACTCTTCCGCGAAATAGAAACGGAGGGAGAAATCCCAAACTCATTCTACGAAGCTAATATCATACTCATCCCCAAACCAGGCAAAGATCCAACAAAAAAAGAGAACTACAGACCAATATCACTAATGAACACAGATGCAAAGCTCCTCAATAAAATATTAGCTAACAGGATCCAGAAAGTGATCAAGAATATCATACATCATGACCAAGTAGGCTTCATCCCTCAGTCACAAGGATGGTTCAACATCCGTAAATCAATCAATGTAATTCACCACATAAACAGAACTAAAATCAAGAATCACATTGTTATCTCAGTCGATGCCCAAAAAGCCTTCGACAAAATACAACATCCATACCTATTAAAAGCTTTGGAGAGAACAGGAATAGATGGAACATTCCTCAAAACAATAAAAGCCATATACAACAGACCAACTGCTAATATCATATTAAATGGAGAGAAACTTAAATCATTCCCCCTAAACACAGGAACAAGACAAGGATGCCCACTCTCCCCACTTCTGTTCAACATAGTGCTGGAATCCCTAGCCATAGCAATAAGGCAAGAGGAGGACATCAAAGGGATCCACATCGGCAAGGAAGAAATCAAGTTATCCCTATTCGCAGACGACATGATCTTATATCTCAAGGACCCAAAAAACTCAGTACCCAAACTCCTACATCTAATAAACCAATTTGGCAAAGTAGCAGGATACAAAATCAATCCACAAAAGTCAGCAGCTTTTCTGTACACCAGCAATAGACAAACAGAAAAGGAAATTATGGAAACAATTCCATTTACAGTAGCCAAAAAAAGAATAAAGTACCTAGGGATCAACTTAACCAAGGACGTGACGGACCTATTCAATGAAAACTACAAAAATCTAATAAGGGAAATGAAAGAAGACACAAGGAGATGGAAAGACCTCCCATGCTCATGGGTAGGCAGAATCAATATAGTGAAAATGGCCATATTGCCCAAATTGTTATACAAATTCAATGCAATACCTATCAAAATCCCAGCCACATTCTTCACTGAAATAGAGAAACCAATCCATAAATTCATATGGAACAGCAAAAAACCTAGAATAGCCAAAGCAATTCTAGGCAAAAAACATAGTGCAGGAGGTATCACCATACCAGACTTCAAGCCCTACTACAAGGCCATCATAACAAAAACAGCATGGTATTGGTAAAAAAACAGATCGGAAGACCAGTGGATTAGAATTGAAGACCCAGAAATAAAACCGCACTCTTACAGCCAACTGATATTCGACAAAGGAGCTAAAGATATACAATGGAATAAACATAGCCTCTTCAACTACTGGTGCTGGGAGAACTGGGCAGCCATATGCAGAAAACTCAAAGTAGACCCAAGCCTATCACCATGCACCAAGATCAACTCAAAATGGATCAAGGACCTCAACATCAGACCTGAATCCTTGAAACTACTGAAGGACAGAGTAGGAAAGACACTAGAACTTATAGGCACAGGAAGGAACTTCCTGAATAGAGTCCCAGGGGCACAACAAATAGGGGAAAGACTCAACAAATGGGACTACTACAAATTAAAAAGTTTCTGCACAGCTAAGGTCATAGCCACCAAAATAGAAAGACAGCCAACGATATGGGAAAGGATATTTACCAGCACAGCAACAGACAAAGGCCTGATATCTGTCATCTACAGAGAACTCAAAAAACTAAGCCCCTCCAAGCCCAATAAACCTATTAGGAAATGGGCAAAAGAGCTAAAGAGAGACTTCACAAGAGAAGATATAAAAATGGCAAAGAAACACATGAGGAAATGCTCAACATCCCTGCTAGTAAAGGAAATGCAAATAAAAACAACCCTGAGATACCACCTCACCCCAGTTAGAATGGCCTATACTCTGAACTCAGGAAACAACAAATGCTGGAGGGGCTATGGGGAAAGAGGAACCCTTCTCCATTGTTGGTGGGAGTGCACATTAGTACAACCACTTTGGAGAACAGTATGGAGGTTTCTCAAAAAGCTCAATATAGACCTACCCTATGACCCAGCCATACCACTCCTAGGCATCTATCCTAAACAGCAAAACCCAAGATATCAAAAGGACATTTGTACTTCCATGTTTATCACGGCACAATTCACAATAGCCAAAATTTGGAAACAACCCAGATGTCCCTCCACAGATGAATGGATCCAAAAAATATGGTACTTATACACAATGGAATACTACATAGCGATTAGGAATGGTGAAATATTGTTATTCGCAGGGAAATGGTCAGAACTCGAACAAATAATGTTGAGTGAGACAAGCCTAGAACACAGAAAACAAAGGGGCATGATCTCCCTGATATATGACTGTTAACAAAGGGAGATGGAGAGACAGTAGAGACCAAGTCTGTGAACACTGTATATGTGCTTGATACATTGTATATTGCATATGGGTCTACCTGACCTAGACAAGGGATAGAAAAACAGGTTGTAAGATATCACAAGAAATGTACACACTGCCCTACTATGTAACTGCACCCTTTTGGCACAACACCTTGTAAAAAAAAATTTATGTTCAATTAATAATAAAAAAAATTAAAAAAAAAACTAAGACCCTCTTAAAAAAAAAAAGAATAAATGAATGAGTGATAAATTCTGCTTGAATGAAACTTGATATTATAGCCATTTTTAGATGAGTTCAATCTTGCCAGGAAAGAATTGCCTTTCAGGGAAAGAGAAAAGGGGCAAATTCATAGAGGTCGGAAGCGTGAAGGAGTGCCAGGTGCTGGGGAACGCACAAAGCATGTTACAAAGCCATGTAAATAAACTCTGGCAAAGAATGGTAGAAATCAAGCTGGGGAAAAAAAAGAGCAAGTGGGAATAAGATGACGAAAATTTAAATTTCAAGGCAAGTGTGCTTATTTAATTAGAACAAAAATGCATCTTATTATGTTTAAAATTATTCTTGTTTTCACCTCCAAAGAAGAACAACATGAAATGCTTTGCCTAATTTACTAGATGGCTGAGGGTACAAAGTTGAAGAATTCATTTAAATAATTTATAAGTTGCTGTTTAAAAAGCGCAAGTTTAACTTCAGTTGTAGAGTGAAATTTAAAACTCCAATTATGACATCTCTGAATGCTGAAGGATAAAAATAACTGGGTTCTTAAGTGTATCAGGAAGAGTTGGATGGAGGTAATGCATCATTCTTTTACCACTTACTGTAGTATTCCATTATTATTATAAGGTCATTTTGCCAGTCTTGGCTGTTTTCGAGTTTTTCCTACAGCGTTCTAGCCCTAAGTACTTCTGTGTGTATAGTGTAAGAACAATGGACAAGTACAGTGAACACCCTCTAGCACAACGTAACCTATGAGTTAATGCCTATCCTTACTCTGATTTCTAACCAACAGAGACTCAATCCTTCAGTGCACCACCAGCTGAGGAGGGGTTTTATTCATGTCACCTACAAGTTTGGCCAACAGACATTCTTGACATAAAAAAAATTAAAACTAGTTTTTTTGTCAAGAAATTCAGAATATAGATAAGCTAATTTATCTTTAAAATAACCCAATTCAAGTTCATAGTAGGTACGTGTACATTCTCAGGTATGTCACAGATTAAATTTTTAGGAAGTTTTCCAATGGTATCATGTTTGATTCCTGCAGATCAGATGTACTGCATAACAAGACTGCCAGGTGTGTCTTGATCTTGATGTGGGGAGGTGGTGTTGGTGACGTATCACGTTTATTATGATGACAAGCCTTGCAGTAGAGTATTTCATCAGATACCACGTGACCTGCTGCCTAGGATGGATGTTTACTTTGAATGGCTTTACAATGATAGCTCATCCCTAAAGCTATTTTCTGCAAGGTTGAAGAAATGTTGCTTGCACAAAAAGTATCATAGAGTTAATAATTCATGAGCAGGACTCGGTGTTCAGGACACATAATAAATGCTTAGCAAAATACAGGGTGTTAAATGACACATTTCCTGACATTGCCTTGAATCTACTTAAAAAAATAATTCCCTAGCCAGGTGCTTTGGGCTCACATCTATCATACTTCGGTGACTGAAATCTGAGAACTGCGGAAGTCAGACTGGGGCAAAACGATTGCGAGGCACTTACCTGAAATTAACAGGCAAAATGCCAAGAGGGTCAGTGGTAGAGGTACAGCCTTTGGTGAAAAAGCCAAGAGAGTACAGGAAGTCCTGAGTTCAAGCTCCACAGGTAGATTTCAATCAACTTTCATTTTTCAAAAATATGTTCGAGGGCTGGGGCTCAGGGGCAAAGCGCTTGCCTAGCAAGTGCAACTTTCTGGGTTCGATCCTCAGCACAAAAGAAAAGACAAAAAAAATGTTCAATGAGGATGATTACAAAATGTGTCTTCTTTTAAAGCCTTCAAGACCTCGCACAAAATTCGTATTCTCTGCACATAGGCAAGAATTTGGCAACTCCTATCTAATGACAGAGGAGAGAAAACGCCGGTGGAGAGGTGGTGTGTGTTCCAGCATTATGGAAATGTAGACTAGAAAGATGTGCGAGCCCTGGTCCTGGGAACAGTGAATGGCACCGTCAACACTGTTTTATTATCTGTTAATTTGTAGGAACTCATTATTTTCTGAATATTTACATTATTTCTATGACTGACAGTAATGATTTTGGTCATTTGACCATTAATTTCCAGTTGCTCTCACGCCTGCCTTGGATACAAGGTTAACGAAGGAAAGCAGGTGCGAATGGCAACGCATCGCCAAGTCCTGCTAGCACATGGCAGAGAAGGAGCGGGGTTTTCTCCCCACAGCATCACATACATGAAATGACTTCTGCTCAGCCTGTTTGTCTTCTGTGAGCTCCATCATCCAACACAGACAAAGAAACAGCCCAGCCCAGAGGGTGAGCAGCCCGCTCCCCGCTGTTCACTGAAGGACGTGCTTCAGGAGAGCTGCCCCAGAGAGGGACGGGGCTGAAGGAAGGCGCCATCGGCCCTCCTTAGAGACAGGACCCCCGTACCACCGAGGCACGAGAGCCTGGAGCAGGGCTGCACACCCCCAAGTCCCAAGCTGAGACGCTGCAGTGGCCTGCCCGGAGCCAGGCCGGGGGCAGAAGGGGGCCTCCGGCCTTGGTTCTCCCGATGCTCCCAAAATGATGTCCTGCAGCACAGGGCAGGAATGCCTGTGCCCAGCCGGCTGAAACGGATGGACTCGGAGGGGACCATGAACCGCAGCATGGAAGGCGAGCAGGACGAAACAGTAGCAGGCAGAGAAAGCCATTCTTGGAACGGAAGTGCACATCAGCTCTCTTCCCCTGTTCCTAGGCCGGCAGGAGTCCCAACCGCAGCTCACCTGTTCAAACAATAACAGCCTGGCATCCAGATGTTCTCAGGAAGGAGGGAGGGAGGGAGGAGGGGGAGACGGACAAGAAGGGAGGGAGAGAGGGGAGAAGGGAAGGAAGGAGAGAGATGGATTGCTGGGTTCTGAACTCTCTTGATTGTTCTGTGATGGAAGACAAGGCATCTGTGGTAAAGACATGGAGGGAAGCACTGCTCCGCGCGGCCATCCAGGTGAGCGCCACACCCGGAGCCTCTCAGGGGACAGTGTCCCTGGGCCCTGAAGATAGCAGACAGTCCGTGATGGGTGCGGCCCAGCGCCAGGCATGGAGAAATAAAAGACAATGGGAGGAGAGAGAGTTACAGATTCCCAGGCCTCCGCGCTTGACCTTTACCACTCTTGGTGAACAAGGAGTGGGAGTGAGGACAAAACAAACCCTTTACCCTTCCTAGAAGCCACTTTTTCCCAATTTCGTGTTCTTAGTGTTGAGGCACTGGACTCAAAAATCAGACTGTTTCAAAGCAGGGAGGAAAGAGCTTTGCCCATAAAGGGAGATGAAGCGCGGAGTCACGCCTCTGGAGGTACCAGCCCATGCCTCCTCCCAGCCTCAACCTGCATCTTCACCCAGAAGTTGTAAATTAGAGGACATGAGCCAAGCTCTGGGCTCACACCTGTGATCCTAGCTGCTCTGGAGGCTGAGATCTGAGGATCCAGGTTGGGAGCAACTGGTAGAAAAGGCTATGAAATTCCTTGCTCCAATGAATTGTCAAAAAGCTAGAAGCAGAGGCACGGCTCAACTGGCAGAGTGCCAAATTTGAGGGGGAAAGCCAAGCCAAGCAAGAGCACAAGGCCCTGTGTTTAAGCTCCACTAGTGTGTACACACACACATACACACACACACACTGAAAAGATAGATTAATAAATCAGCAAAGTTGCCTTTATGAAATAAAGTTTAAGAAATGCAGATTTATTGTCCATCCCCCTTCTTGATTCATGCCACAGCGTTTGTCTATTTAATCTCACCGTGCAGGTGTCGGTTTATGGTGCGCGCAACACCATGATGCCAGAAAAAGGAGGAACTTGACATTTGTGCTCACTCTATAAACTTTATCAACAGAAATCCCTTGTGTTTTCAAGTGAGTCTATTGATTCTACAGTGAAATGAATGTGCCACAATTTTCCCATCATTTCTCTTTCCTGCACAGTGTCAGCCAGAAAAGATGTCACACGCATATACATACTTACATCTCTATGAGTAAAATTCCATTTATGTGTGCAACTGACTTACAAATAGCATTTCATATACAATATTTATGCATTTATATAAATAATTGAATTTTACTCATCCAATACATGATAATACATTGTTTGCGAAGAAATGGATTGGCCTGGAAGAAAGGTTAAATGAAGTAAGTCAAGCTCAGAAACACAAAGGACACATGTGTTGCTCACATGTGGGAATTAGACCTAATGTATAAATATGCATGTAAATACATGCAGAAGCACACTCATGTGTACGTGGATGTATTAACTAAGTGTGGTATCCACAGGGCAGGAGTCCGGTGCTGTGATTCCTTTGGAAAGGAATCTGCAGTCTCACTCAATTACACTGGGATCACTGAGTGCAGGGCGTCGGGGAGGAGGCAGCATGACTGGAGAGGGGAGGGAGGAAGACTGAGGCCGTACAGTCCCAGTACTCCTCACACACAGTGAACGTGGAACTGGAAGATGGAGGGGAGAGCCGAGATGGAGAGGTTGCGAAGGTTGGAAGTGGGGGACACAGGTTCAGGCCTCACCTCGCTCCAGGGAAGCTGCAGAGCTGTCTGTGGATCTATGCTGAGGTCATCATCCAGGCCCGGGTCTTCAGACCTCCCACTCGACCCTCGTGGAGCCGAGCATGACCTAACACTCAGTCGGCAGAGACTTGGCAGTCATCTGTGCTCTAGCTTGTTCCTGGGAGTCTGCCATCAGAGTCTCCCAGAGAACCTCTCAAGAGGCAACACGGCTGAATGTGTCTCCTTCCCGCATCACTCTCTACTGCAGTGATGTCAGAACTTTCCCCCTACATTCTCACTTACCAACTTTCCATCCGCAGAAAGAACGGACCATACTATCACTCCTTTAATTCAGTCATCACTCTTCCTGTCTGCCTTCCTCCCCTCCCCCAGCCTTCCCAGGAGCAGAGGGGGGACAGTCCCTCAGTTTTCTGTTTTCTTGTGTCTTTATTTTGGCCATCCTGCTCTTTGAAGCAGGTGGATGAAGGTACAGACAACAGATGGAGAGCTGGTCTGGAATTCCATCGTCGTGTGGAACTGGCCAGTCTCTATCTGAACTGAAAAGGGTTTGCAGTCTAACAGGACGTTAAGATAAGCGGGTGATCCTGCCACCAGTGGCTCACACCTGTAATCCTAGCTGCTCGAGAGGATGAGGTCTGCACAGACAGAGTTGTAGGGGAGCTCTGCCAGAAAAGTTCAGTCGACTCCGTCTCTAAAATAACCGGCAAAAAGGAGGGTTGGAGGCATAGCTCAGGAGGTAGTGCACCAGCCAAGGAAGTACAAGGCCCTGCGTTAAAAATACAGTGTTGTCAATTGTATAGGCACCGAGATGTGAAATAAAAGGCAAAACTGAATCCATTTATACCTCTTCAAGAGGAACTTTTTCAACAGATGAACTCCAGTGGTCCAGGGACAAACATAAGCTGAATTTTCTTGAAAGCGATGTCATCTACATATAAATAAGAGAAAGTCCAACACACACAGGCACACTCAGACACACAGACACACAGACACACAGACAGACAGACACACACACACACACACACCCCTCTGTATACTGCCTTAAATGTTGTCCAATAATAACAAAAATATCTCCATGTCATGCCACGCATTCTTAACTAGAAGATCATGTCCTGCTTCATGCTCATTAAGAACACATTATATATATATCTGGATGCGGGTTATCATATTTACCAAGTATATTCCTTAGTTTAGTGTTAATTAATCCATTTCATAGTAGAGGAAGGGAAGCACACTGTGAATGAACTGTTCAGTAACTTCAAGAGCAATTGGCATAAACTCAAGGAAACGAACCTTCAAGCCATCATTGTAATGAGCACTGGAGGCCTGCCCTCGCAGCCGGTCCCAGAGCCTCCAGGCATCTAGCAAGCTGGCTGCGTGCTGATGTCCCTCCCAGAGACATTTCTAGAAACTGCAGTGTATCTGGACTGGGAAATCCTTGTACTCTTCCCAGACAAGGTGGGTGTCTGTGGATCGCTAGACACCTGGAGGGTCCTGAGTCAGACCCAGACCCAGGGGGAAGCCTCCAACTGCCAGGCCCGTTTGAAGGAGCAGATGAGGGAATCAGGCAGCACACCCCTG
Organism: Perognathus longimembris pacificus; assembly: GCF_023159225.1. Taxonomy (NCBI): domain Eukaryota; kingdom Metazoa; phylum Chordata; class Mammalia; order Rodentia; family Heteromyidae; genus Perognathus; species Perognathus longimembris. The sequence goes on along the minus strand of NC_063185.1, from coordinate 1,544,555 downwards.
GAATCTGATCCTGATGTCATCAATGACTTCCCCAAACTCCAGGGCCGGGATACAGAGTGAAACGTGCCCCCCACCCCCAAGATCATTCTTAAGACAGAGCTTCAAGCCACAGGAGTTGTGTCTGGTTAACCCAACCATAATCCCCCTAAGGTACATGTTATTTATATTTCACATACAAAGATGTCTACATGAAGAGATGTGGTGCCTGGAGCCCCAGTGTCCACATTTATTTTAGACTTACCGGCTGCTGCAAAAGCACAAAAAAGAAAAAAAAAACTGAGGAGAAGCCATTTGCTTTTGCATGTCACTAAGCAGACACAAAGAAGTAAGCAGATGTTGAGTATAAAGCCCTTGGTGGGAGCCAATAGGAAAGCTAGTAAGAGCCGCGTGCAAGGCGCAAGGCGCAGGGCGAGTTGCTGGAGTGGGAAGGGCTTTCCCTGGAAGGGCGGCGTTGGAGTTAGATTGGCAATGCGTGTGGAGTCCAGGGATAGACGGAGGTTCAGGACACTCGCTGGAGAGCCCCCCCCTCCTGCACCCGAGGTACCAGGCCCCGGGAAGGCCGGGCCTTGGGATCCGGGCCCGGCCCAGCAGCAGACACCCAGGAAGGATCGAGAACAGACTCTGCGGTGGGATGGGCGACAGCAGCGGCCCTGGCCGGGACAGGGGTCACTCAGCCCCTCTGGAGCGAAGGGCACCTGTCCTGCAGCCAGGCCAGGGCCAGGCTCCGGGGAGCCGACTGCAGGCTGCTTCTCCGCCTGTGGCTTTCCTCAGGCAAAGGAAACCGAGGCCCCTAGAGTTCAGTGAGGAACCCCGGGTGTCTGTGAGGAGTCTCAGAAGACTCCACAACCCATTCCATCTGGAGGCTCCCACTGAGCCCGGAGCACTGCCCTGCGAGTCCTCTGTGTCTCACACGCCGCCCCCAGTGCTGCTTGGGCAGCCGGTGCCTGGCAGGAGGGCGTCCTGCATTCCCTGCCCCCCACCCCCGGGCCGGCCGAGCCCCCCGCCCTGCCCAGCACAGTTGGCCTCCTGGTCGTTCTCTTCTGTAAGACATGAATTCATCTTTTCTTCTCTCTCCAGAAAAAATTCTCCCCTCGCGCCTTCTTCTGTGCTAGAGGAAGGTAGAGGCCACCGTCGTCAGACGCACTTTTCTGCCTGAGCTTTTTCCTAAGCAACACTAGGTGTAAAATTGTCAGCCACCTGTTCAGAACTCATTCCTGTGCACAGCAGCTATGGAGGACGACTGGATTTTACACAAGAAATACAGTATTCTTTCACAAAGTAGTATGTGGGAGAGCAGCCTCCTTCTAACAATACAATTCCAGCTCATGTAGTTTATGAATCGGTAACCGATTCGTGGTGTGGATTCATTCTTGCCATTAAAGGTAAATGTTATCTTTTGTGAAATCAACTAGCACGGCTTTCCTCCTCGTCGCTTCCTTCTTTCCCCCTTTCTAGATTTGTATAAGCAATGATGTGAGTTATTGCCTAGCGCAAGGCTTTCGGAGCCAGGGATTGTGGCACATTCTTAGAAATTCAGGTAACTCAGGAGACCAGGGCAAGAGGATTTAAAGTTCGAGACCAACCAAGACAAAGAGAGAACCTATTAAAAAAAATAAAGAAACATGTACTGGGACTGGCATCATAAACTAAATGGTAACCCGAGGCCCTGAGCTCAATCCCAAGTGCCTCAGTTGTGCTCAGAAGGAATAAACAAAAGCGGATACATGTAAAAATAAGGGTTTTGCTCTATATGGATCTTGTACTTAATCTGCAGCACACAAAAAAAATGTACCTACTCCCTTAAAATCTGTTTAAAGTCAGGTGAAATGCCTATATAATTGGAATGCTAATATGCTTAGCACAATTTAGTGTTCAAATTCCTGTTAAAGACCATTATTCTTTACTATCTTCACTTGAAAATGAAACACATCTTGAGCTTTGGGGAGAATTCTTTTTCAACAATAGAAGCACGTCTTTGTCGTGTGCTTTAAGCTCCTTTCCAGGGTCTATGGAAACTACTGAAGGCTGGAATACACTGGGGGGGGGGGCGGCGGGCAGGGGAAGCCCTTTGTACAGCTGCCTTACAGCTCCATAGCATGAAGCCTGGAAGCTGGGACGTGGTGTGGGGAGGGGAAGGAGGGTAAACTTGGGCCATGCGCACAGATGCCCACAAGCTGGCCAGCTCCTCACATCCAGTCAGGAGTACACGAATATTTATTTTGAATAATCATTCCACTGTGTGTGTGTGCACATACACTCATATATGTGACCCACATGGTATCGTACACAAAACATGATCAACATAAGTTAAAAATGCAGCATTAAGTATTACTTTTAAGATTCCTTATGGATGAAACTTACCATAAAGCTACTATACCTGCTTCTAGTTTGAGAAAACATGGTTGGAGGAGAATTGTTGGCTACGTTTGTTAAAATATGTTTTAATGTTGCAGAATTTAAAAAGGTAAGAATAGGCACTATTAAGTATTAAAGCACAACAGCAAAAAAAAAAAAGCCAGATTTGTAAGGAAGGAAAATCAGAAAACTAATCATTTGGATTTAGTTTCAACTGCAACATATTTTACATAATGTACTGTCTTCTCCCAATGTGAAGGTATTTGTCACATAGAAAAGTTATCCAACATGCACAATAAAAGACTTTTGGGGAAAAAATCTGTTTTGAATTTGAATTGCTTCTGGTTTTCGTACTTGACTTTATCTAAAAAAGCTTCGATTTTAGGCTTATGTTCTGAAGAGTTTAGTCTTAGGATACTTGAGTATTTTATGAATAACTGGATGCAGAGATAACTCATTCAGTAATTAAAATATATCTATAGGCATACTGATTATGTACTCATTTCAAATCATGAAAATGATGCTTAAAATGGTGTCTAAATCTTTGAAAAATTATATAATTATGACTCATTTTTCACATGATTCAACAAGATTAAGAGTTATTGTGGGCTGGGGATATAGCCTAGTGGCAAGAGTGCCTGCCTCGGATACACGAGGCCCTAGGTTCGATTCCCCAGCACCACATATACAGAAAACGGCCAGAAGCGGCGCTGTGGCTCAAGTGGCAGAGTGCTAGCCTTGAGCGGGAAGAAGCCAGGGACAGTGCTCAGGCCCTGAGTCCAAGGCCCAGGACTGGCCAAAAAAAAAAAAAGAAAAGAGTTATTGTATGCCTTTGTCTGAATTTCACATATTTGTATATGCTGTAAGTAGGAACTCAGAAGAAGTTCATCCACAAACGAATTAGAACATAAAATGGGTTTTAAGATTAACAATAGTTTTTTCTGTTTCTTTTTAATCACTTGAAATCTGAATAAATAAATTATTGGATCGATATTTAGTAAAAACGCTAATGGTTTCATTTAATTAGAAATTAAGTGAGTCCACTGGCCTGCAGTCCCAGACAGCAGCTGCCCTGTGGGAGAAGTGTTGCTGAGAGATGAAGCCATGGGAGAGACCCTGGCCAGGGCTGGACCTGGGGGAGCCCCAGGGTGGGGGGCAGGGACTGGGGGAACTCAGGGGTGGGGGCCACAGAGGCTGACCTGACAGGCCCCAGGGATAAGGGTCCCCAGGAACCTGCGGAGGGAGGACCGGGGCAGGTCCCTGTCCTTGCAGGTCGCAGGGTGAGGCAGATGGTGGGCAGAGAAACCTGGCCTGTGAGGAAGATTCTTTGATTGATTTAATGGCCCAGCTCCCATTGATTATGAAACAGCGACGTTAGTAATGCAAAACCTACTTGTTTATAAGCCACTATCTCTTACAGCTCTCTTGCTAGAAGCAAATGATTATTATGATTCAATAACTTAGGGGGGGGGGGAAGTCTTGCTTCCTGTGATAGCTGACTCCTAAACAAAAACTACGAAGACGAGCCATTTAGAATTATAACAATAGACTAGAGAAAATTAGGCAAAATAAATTGGAATCCAGTACATGCAAAGTATAAGTTTGAAAACTAATTATTATTAGCAAGACACCTAATTTTATGCAGTTACTTTTCTCTAGCCATGCTAGTTAATAGTCTTGTGCATTCTTTCCACCAGGGCCTCACCGTCTTCCTTCTGGCAAAGACAGAACGATATTTATTTCTTGAATTTCTTCACCTAATGAGTTTCCTCTATTTTTTATATAGCTTTTTCCTGCTTTACCTGTCAGACAAATTCTCTTTCAAAGTCCCCCTTCCATACTTTTCTTTCACAAAGTGACCCACGAGTCACATTTATTTACCCAACTGCTGGAAAAGATCACTTTGCTTCTGAGCCTGTGATAGTTTAGTATTTGGGAAATTGTACGCACTGTTACCGGGGGAACTTTCCTCAGTATCTTCTACTCAATTCTAATTGAATAAACACCTATCTAAACTCCTTTCCACACTAACATAATTTCATGGTACCCAGGGCCTCTGTCATTTCTGATCACCACACTGGAAGAAAGACCAGAAGAAGAGGCAGAAAGTGAACAGAAAAGGGAAGGTGATCAATTGTATATCTGCATCTACCCAAAATCTGTTATCTATCATTTACCTGCAACCTATAATCTATTGACTACCTGTCAGTTATCTATTGGTAATCTATCAGTTATTTATCACCCATCTATCTTGTCTTGGGCCATTTTCAAGGAACACCCTAGAGACTGTGTCACCGCACACAGCACGGAGGAGAGTGTCCAGGACAAAAGGCAATCAGCTCATCTGGCTTCTCCCTTGGGCATTGGAATTCTGGCAGACCTTAAATTTGCATCAACCAAGGCTGTACTTTTGAATCACAAGGAGCCACTCCTTTTAAATGTGCAGTTTTCAAGCCCCTAAATCAGGATATTGCAAATATGGAATTCCTTAAGTTAATGTCACCTGGGTTGCAAGGCTTTGGATGCAGGCAGTGAAGAAAACGTCTAGCTGCAAGAGAGGCAAACGTGTTTCTAGCAACAAGAGAGGCAACGTGTTTACAATGCAGTGATCCCTCTACTGAGTGTCCTCTCACTACCCTACCTAACTGATTGGCCAAGTTGGAACAGGCAGGCGTCTACCTCCTCTGCCTCTTCAATATCACCAAAATGACTGTGGGCAATACGTATCCTGCTAGATGTGTAATGGCACTGCTCAAAGCACCCATGAGAGAAGACCTAAGCTCCTATTATTATGAGCTGCACCAAAAACATTTTAAAAAGTAACTCTAGTGTTCAATGTTACTATATGAAGCACACATCACCTTGATTTAAGGTGTCATCATGAAGAAAAAGTCAAAATTCATTATCCTCTCGGCACACGGAGATCAGGGCTCATATGCGAGTTGGGATCAATAGTAATATTCCTTCCCAGCACTTGGTAGAAGAAAAATGTTTTCTGTAAAAGGAAGAACTCCAATTACTTTTATTAACTAGGAGTCAGTTGGCAGCATTCTTCTTGGATTTAAAAAGATAGTGTAGCAAAGCCTATAGTTATAAGTTCATCATTAGTAAGACGTGCATTGGATGGGGTGCTGTGCCTCCACTGTAGCCATGTTGCACTCCTCGCAAAATATTCCTTCCACGGACGCCTTCATCACACACACACACACACACACACACACACCCCTCACCCAGCACCCTAGAGCCTCGCCTCAGCTACTCAAAGATTGCAGCCAAAAAGAGATGTCAGGTCATTATTTTACATCCACCTCAGGAGCTACAGATAAATTTCATATGACGACGCTTTCAAAACATTAAAATCACTCAGCACATTAAAAAGTCCGAGAGGCCTAGCCTGACAATCACTTATTTCTTCTTCATCATCCAGAGTAGACACGCTCTTTATGGAAAAGGTCTGTACTTGTGCCGTGTTAGAGAGTGTGAAATTATTTACATATTAGTTAGGCTGCTGAGAATGCTCACAAAGGCTGCTCTAGGCTTCTGGTTGCAATTCAAGTAGCTCCCAGCTAGACAACTGCCTGGCTCAGCCCTGGCGTGTGAGAGACCATGGAAAGAGGTATCAATATCACTATTTCACAGACACATGAAACCTGGGAATCCAGCAGATGTGTGGGCCTCCTGAACACACACAGGTCAAAGGCTAAAGGCCAGTAACTGACCTCTTCAAAATAGGAAGAGAAATTTCACCTCCTTGAATAAGAGGAAATTCTCTGAAATACTAAGAAGGAAATAGTATATTATATAATCATTAGGAACAGGCAATAGCTAGCATAGCACCAAATTTTAGAAATATATATATAGTATATACATACACAAATATACATGTATATAAACATATTTATATGCACATATGTATATGTATAAAACATATGCATAAAGAAAGAAAGGCTTGGGGAAATATTTATATACATATGTGCCTATGTATACTACACATGTACAAATGTGTATCCATGCATCTGTGTACTGATACCTATGTGCACAGACATCTGTCTATAGGCATGCACATTCATATTGTGTGTGCATGAATGTGCTCGTATTTATATGAAGTTGCACATATCTGTGTGTTTATATATTTACAAATGCATATATATGTATTCACAGATACATATAAATTTATAGCTAGTTAATATATGCATACAAATTTGTAAACATACATATGAAACTTAGATTTCATAGAGTTATAGACTGGACAAACATGCCATTTTGGACTCTTGGCAAAATTTTATCAGCTGATACTCTTCCCTGCCAAAAGAAGACCTCCCCTCTGCTTGGCCCTGGGCAAGAAACACTTCACATTTTCATATCGAAAATTCTCTCTGGAACACAGGATATATATCCATAACCCTGAATTCACAAACACCAAGGACATTGTTTTGGACAATGCACTTGTGGTTATATCAGGTATGTTTTTTCAGTCTATTACTTTTCTTTCCCATTTGTTTGTGTGGCACGTGTGCAGAAACAAACCCAGGGCCTCTATTTCCTAGGCCTCGGAGCCCTAGTCTTTCTGTTATTGAAGACAAGACCTGCCAGGGCCGAGTGAGGAAGACACCTGTGTCGCTTGGCTCACAGATGTCAGCAGAGCAATCTTAGACAGAGCACCGGTATCAGACAACAGAACAGCTCGCGGAGACTGGCGAGGCAATTAATTCTCAGATGCTAATTCAGTGTCACACAGAACAGAAGGAAAACAATAGCACCCCTGTGTTCTTGTAAACATTAAGTAGATGATGGATTCATGAAGAAGAGAAAAATGAAAAGGAGAAAGACAATTTCAATTCACCTCATACTACATTTGATTGTAAATGGCATAGCACTTTGAAATGGCTTTTATATGTTTATTTATTTCTTGGAAGTGGAAGGAAATTTGATGTCTCTATCTAAATCAATCATCCCTTTCCTTTGGCGGCCAACATGCTTAGATAAAAAACATATTGGGATACTAGAGGCTGTGAGACTAGATTTCCTCATGAGCAAAGTCAGATATTTAAATGCATTTCCATATAATAGGGAAGAGGGGAATAAATGATGATGCAATCAATCCTCTTTTGCCTGACCCCGAGCATAGCTGGTCTGAGGGGAGAGCCCCTTGCTAGCTGCCCTGTCTTTGAAGAGCCCAGGACCTCCAGTTCATGTCTAAAATGACTCTCCCGCCTCTCTCCTGGCATGCAGGGGGCTAGCTAGGTGAACTCACATCTTTGTCTCCTTTGAAAAGCGGAAGCTACATCTGCACATTCTGAGGCAACATTTCAAGTTCCCTCCTGAGCTGAGCCCCAGTCGGAACAGAAGCTAGGCGCGGGCCCCGGCGCTGGGGACCAAGCAACCCCTGCTCAGAGCACATGGACACCTCCAGGGCAGCGCCAGGCCCACTGCTGGGCTGGGAAACACAAGTGTTATCCCTGGAATGGGTTATCTAGACTTGAGTCCCACAAGGAAAGGGAGAGCGAGGTGGCAGGGGATGAGCCAACTGGGAGAGGACAACATGCATGCTAGCAAAGAGTTCAGTGACGCAGCCATGGCAACAGATGCAAGGAAGGACGCGCAGAAATTAAATCCCCATTCCCACGTGGACTGCAGTTCTGTCTTCTCATCTTCAGCTTCTTCCTAATGGTCCCTGTAAGACAGGAAGATAAAATGATAAAAATAATAAAACAAAAGCCATCAGGCTGCGACATCCAAAATTCAGGCTGCCCAGGACATACATCTGGCAAGCATCATCAGCAAGGAAGCACAGAGGCAGGAATCCAGGTCCGTCCAGAGAGCCACCCGAGGCTCACAGCCCACCATTCATCTCCCTGAGGCTCTGATGTGGCACTGATCAGCTCAGATTCCAGGTCCAACAAACCCCAAAGCCATCAGTTCCCTCACAGACCCAAGAGCACGTGGCTTTAACTCCACCAGCTCCTCTGCGAGAAGTTGTGTGGCTGATGCCGTAAGTGCGCCATTGTGGTGCAGGCTGTGGCCAGCAAGGACACGTATGGCGTGGCCCCTCTTATTGAGGTTTCTGTGGCTGATGTGGTCGAAATGAAGCACGGGGAGGGGGGGGAAGGGGCGGGGCACAGGCGCTGCAGGCTACGTGCTTAAGAAAGCAGCGAGCCGTTCCAAACCATCAATTGCAGAGCATTAGGCACCTGCACAGCGTCTGTCCACGGCTGCTTGTCCTCCCATCCCAGGCTTCAACCCCAGGATGGTTTGGATAGACTTTTCTTTCCTTTTCCCTGTTTTCCAAGAGCAGCGTTTGCATGAAGAGGGATACTGATGCAATAATTAACAAACGGGCTATTTTTTAGTGGCATGGTGGAGAATTTAAGTGTAGTTACATATGTATTATAACTTGGCTTAGACATAGCCAAAATATCAATACAACAGCAGTTATGTTACTTCCAGATAAGTAATGAAGGGTATCTGGAACCTAGCTTTACAGGCCTAAGGATGATGATCCAATCACACACGTAAAAGAGTGATCAAATTCTGCAACTGCAGTAATTGCCACAAAAATGTATATGAATATTTGGAAAGTTCTGGCTCACGCTTTTCATCCTAGCTACTCAGGAGACTGAGATCTGAGAAATGAAGTTCAAGTCAGTCTTTTTTGTTGTTGTTGTTGGTAGTGGGGCTTGAACTCTGGGCCTGGGCGCTGTCCCTGAGCTCTTCAGCTCAAGGCTAGCGCTCTACCACTTGAGGCACAGTGCCACTTCCCAGTCTTTATTTAAATTTTTATTTATTTAATTTCAAAGTAGGGGTGACAGTTTCATATGCACATTTACTCTGGAAATCTTCCATTTTCTAACTTCTCTCTGTGTCTCTTCAAAATATAAGTATTTTCTAATGGGAATATCTTTCTCAAGAGCCTACGAACAGCTCATTTGAGTGTAATAGGCAGCAGTGATAAAGTCTTTGTCTTCCAGTCTGAGGAAGAAAGAACACACTTCCCTTAGACAAAAGTCAGCAGGCCGGCACAGAGCTCCAACAGCTTTCTCCACCTTCCCGTGAGGTCGTCCTCCAGGGCCGTTTCCATGGTTCCCGGCACCTCCACGCTCCCTTCCTCGCCTTTCGCCTCATCGTGGCCCGGTTCACTCTCCCTACCCTACTGGAATAGTCTCGGGGGGAAAAATCCCCCTTTCTTGCTTAACAAGTTTAATACAACCTTCTCTGTGACTCGGGGTGAAGGTCGAAAACAAAAAACACCTGTCTCCTCTTCCTCTGTGTCACCCAAGGGAAATTCAGCAATTCAGTCAGTTAAACGTAACTGAAGAGGCAGCGCAGACGCAGGGCATTGCTGGATCTCAGCAAATAGCATCGATCTGTTTCGTAAGGAAAGGCAACTCCAAAGCAGCTGGTAGCTTGGTAAAGAATTGTTGAGGAAGTAAGTACTCAATCTGATGGCTGGCTTTTCATGGTTTGATAATCATATATCATTCAGTAATTGTCACAAGCATAGTCCTCTTAGAAAGAAGGAATAACAAAAATCTGAGGTACTTTACTGGAGGATTGGGCGATAGCATTTAGTGCCAAGTGTGGCTGCCTCTCAGGCAAGAACTGTACACACACAGACACCCTTCCTCTATTGACTTGCTAAACAAAATACCTAAAAGAAACATTGCCCGATGCTCAAGATCTAACAACAACAACAAAAACCGAAGAAGGTAAGTAAACATAAAAAACGCAATCAAGTTCTGACCAAAGAAGGGTAAGACCAGAGGAAACAAACCAAAATAGGGGAATTTCTAAGCACAATTTCTAATAGTATCACAATGGACAAAATTTTTCTGGATTTCAAATTGTAAAAGATTCTAAAAATATAAACTATGCTAAGGCAAACATTGTTCATCCACACCTCCAATCACAGGGCGCCAGGTCTGCATTAACTCTGTGGGTCTGGGTGGCCGGAGTGGTCACCACCCTCAGGGTAGGGTCTCCTCGGGAAAGCACCCACGCTCACACGAATCTTCCCATAGCTCCGAATCTTTCCTAATCAATGAAGCCCCGGGTCCGCAGACCGAGCCAGACCAGCACTGAGCTACAGCCTTAGCAGCAGTGCCCACCACAGCTCAGGCCACCATCCCAACGAATGGCCCAGTTGGCCCTGTCTCCTGCAGTGTTGGTCTAAGGAGTGCTTCTCTATTCATATAGGACACTCGCTTCGCTTCTATTTCCCAGATTGCTTTCAAGGGAGCACCACTGAATGAGTTATTCACGGGGAGGGCTGGGAGTGCAGTTAATAAGATCGGCTTGCCTAGAGAATGCCCAGTGAGACTACAAATGAAGAAGGCCACCTGCCGCAGATGGATCAGAATCTCCCTGGCACTGTGCGCCCAGTGCGGCTGTGTAATCATCAATGTGCGCCTGCCCTGCGCTGCCTGGGCTTTGAAGAGGGACAGTCTTGCTGATACAGTGGGTTGAACATTCAAGAAGATATGGAGGTCATAATGCAATATGAACAGTAGAATTTGGTGACTCTTGACTAGACCTGCTTGATGCTATGGAAAGAAAATCAAAACCTAAAGATTAGTAAATACATGCCAATCTGTGAATAAAAACCAGAAGGCTGAGAGACTCAGGTGGTTCATGACTGTCATCCTACCCACGCAGGAGGCTGAGATCAGAGGATCAGGTTTGGAAGCCATCCCAGACTGAAAAGTGCATGAGACTCCTATCTCTAAGTAGCTAACAAAATTGGATGTGGAGGTATGGCTCAAGTGGTAGAGTGCCAGCGCTTAGTGACAAAACTAAGGGACCGTGCCCTGGCTCTAAGTTCAAGTCCTAGTACCAGCACACAAAAAATGAACCAGAAAATAACCAGAGGGGCATCTTGGCTACATGAAAAGAGTTCTCTAATTCCCTGCACTGGGAGAGTATGTCTCAGAGAATTACAATAAAGAGATTAGACATAAACACCAAGGAAGAGAGGTGAGTGAAGAGCGATCCATGACCTGCACTGGAGAGACAGGCTGCATAGATGAGCTCATGCATGCAGTATTCATTCTCTTGGCTTCAGATTTCTTCACATTTCCCAATAATGGGCTGTGTTTCCTATTTGCTTCTTCATGGCACAAATACTGCTCCCCTATAGGTCTTCCTGGCACCACCTCCCATCTTGTTTAGTAGCCAGTAAGAACCATCGCCAGGGGCTTGGGATATGGCCTAGTGGCAAGAGTGCTTGCCTTGTATACATGAGGCCCTGGGTTCAATTCCCCAGAACCACATATACAGAAAATGGCCAGAAGTGGTGCTGTGGCTCAAGTGGCAGAGTGCTAGCCTTGAGCAAGAAGAAGCCAGGGACAGTGCTCAGGCCCTAAGTCCAAGCCCCAGGACTGGAAAAAAAAAAAAAAAGAACCATCACCAGATAATGCAGCCAGAGCTGCGAGAGGAGAACTTGCATTCTCCCAGGAGCAAGCGGAAGGTAGGGGAGTACTGGTGGGTTGGGGGCGGCTAGGATGCAAAGCTGGGTAAAAGTGTTCATTAATATGGGATGGCTGCTCCTACATAAAGCATTTGATAACACGATGGCTGTACCCAGCAGCAGGGAGGGATTAAAAGCACAGAAGCTAAGTCTGAGCAGATCCATCAAGTTGAAGACCCGCCTGACAGCTTATTCCAATTTTGAAACAGGTGGAAGTTATTATGTCCTTTTTACAAGGGTAGGAAAATCTCTCAGGAAGAGGCTTCAGTATCACCAAGAAGTCTAGGAGTGACTGCCCATTGGTAGATCAAAACCAACCTTAAGAAAATTGATGTCAGAATGGATTTAATAAAAGAATTTACAGAATTTAATAAAAGTCACTGGGGTCAAGTGATACTGCTTAAGAGCCAGAAGTTAGGGGTGCATGACTTTTGTCATTCTAGTAGCTCTGAACTTAAGGGAATACAATTGTTTTCATGTGAGTAGGTCTGCAATGCCACCCAAGGAGAGTTGACACTTGGGGAGTCAATCACAGACACTAAACACAGGAGAAGAAGACTGAGCATGGGCTTTTAACACCAATTCCGCAAGCACTGTCTTATTTCTAGATATGAGAGAGTTTTACAACTGATTCGTACTGGAGAAGACATTGTTTATAGGGGAATTCTTGGCGCTTGTATGACAAAATGCATGATAAGCCTCCTCACACTTCCCCAAGAGGGCCAACAATCAGTCAATACTTGACTAACTGCAGATGTGGAAAAGGATTCATTTAAGGGCTCCAAGACATTTTCAACACCACATCTGGTGTCATATTCACCATCTGGGAGCAGAAAACCATTGTGTCCTCTGTTGCAGTGGGAACGCATGGAAATCAGGCAGAGTTTATTACTCCGTAGTCCCCCAACAAAGGGACAACGTATTTTGGTCCCCCCAAAATATGCATTCAACTGTTGGCGATTTTGCTCATAATGTATGCAGTATTTCAATAGATGTGTGTTGTGGTTACCATCCATAGTTTTGAAAATAGAACAAAGCTATTACAGTGGGTAGAAATCTGTAACACGTGCCCTTCCCCATTACTGACCCAAAGTCTATTGTCTCCCAAGGTGAATGACAAAAATCATTGTCATTGACCTAAATAATGCTGGTGAATGGTTGGCTTTATTTCCTTTTTCCTTTCCAGGATGTTGCTCCACTAACTGCACAGAGACTTACCTAAGAGGTGGCCACACTTGGCACTAAATGCTATCTCCCAAGGAAGAGGATGACCCCAGGAATAACACTGGACGCTCTTGCTAGCCTTGGCATTGCTGCTGGGGCGGATGGGGGCCTCCTCAGGTGCGTTGTACATGGCTGCTCACAGGCACCGGCTCCCACCTTCTTGTTGGAGAAGGGCATCAGAAATTCTGCACATTCTTTTGAAAGATGGTGCTGTCTATTTAACAATTCTGCCTCGGGATTAGTCACCGTTCCATCTCTTGCAATATAATTGGACATTATCTGAACATTTGGAACCTGGTACCAAAAATCAAGCTTTACTGCTCTATTAAGGACAGTGGGCAAAGAGAAAATGACTAGTTTGATTGGAATCTTCACAAGACAAACAAATTCCAAGTCCTACAAAGTGATGTTTTTGTAATAGGTTTCCCAAAGTTTGTGTGTTGAAACTGGATGATAACATAGTAAATTAAGTGCCCCTTCACCATCATATTAGAAAATAAATTAGAAAATTAACATGTTACTGTAGTCTATATTATATGTTTCATAATGCTTTATACAGAAACAGATTAAAATTAATTACATTGATAAAAATTAGGGCTGGGAATATGGCCTAGTGGCAAGAGTGCTCACCACATATACATAAAGCCCTGGGTTTGATTCCTCAGCATATATAGAGAAAAGGCCAGAAGTGGTGCTGTGGCTCAAGTGGCAGAGTGCTAGCCTTGAGCAAAAGGAAGCCAGGGACAGTGCTCAGGCCTTGAGTCCAAGCCCCAGGACTGGCAAAAAAATTCAATAAAGAGGTTTAGGAGGGATATTCTTTGTGGATTTCTGAATATTGGAAATGTTTTTAATTAAAACATTTGTCCACTCTGTGTGTATGTGTCTATCTATGTGTGTATTTATATATGTGCATGTGTGTTTGTGTGTATGTGTATGTATACATGCATGCACATGTGTATGTGTGTATGCATGTGTATATATATGTGTGTATGTATATATGGGTTACATGCGTGTATTTGTACATGCACGTATAAGCACATGCACATGAATTCAGGGCCTGGAGCTGTTGTTTAACTTTTTCTGTCTAGGATGGTACTCTACCACTTGAGACACATCTCCACTTCCAGCTCGTTTATTGGTTAGTGGTAGAATAGAGTCAGAATTAAATGTTGGGGCTAAATTTGATCCAAGACATTCAAATCTCAGCCTTCTTAGTAGCTAAGATTACAGGTATGAGCTATGAGTGCTCAAATATTTCTTATCATTAGATATTGAAAACATTAAAATTCTAAGGTACAGTGTCAATCATAAGATACAGTGTGACACATTTGTTATCTTAGCTTTCTTGGTGAAAAATAATAATCATGTCTCAAGTTTGTACGTTTTGATTAGAAATCCTCCTGCTAAAATTGTGGATAAAGAGAAGATGTCCTCTTGATAAATTTGAATAAACAGGTGAGCTTTATTGGAAGTATGATCAATTAGCCCCCACAATCCACCAGAATTATGAAAATGTTTTAGTTATAGGGCCCAAGAACCAATCCCCTGTCTCTGAAAAGCAGGGTCGTGCCAACCCTGGAAATCCAAGCATGAAAGCGGGTTTTCTCTTGTGTCACAGTGAGCCATAGACCCCTGCGTGGAGCAAAAGCGCTCTGGCTAAGCTAATGGCACCAAACACTGGATATTCACTGGCTGCCACTATGAACTCTCCTGACATTTGAAGTGTTTATCCCAGACAAATATGCTTTTTCTTTTTTTCTGCTGCAAAAACTCAGGAAAATGAGATTTTCCTTGTCCCTTGCCTTTGTTATCCTTTAGTGGGAATCACTTAGGAGCTAGCAATCCCCTGCTCAGGACAGAGAGTTGCAGCACAGGCCCTCATCCAACACGGGCTGCTCAGGAGCGCCACTTTGGGATGCGTGACATTTCTCCCTGCGCTGATGCGAATGGGCACGTCGGGCCTGAGGAGAGAGAACTCGCCACAAGTATTATGCTGCATGGAACCCATTTCAGCTTTCCTTAGGACATGTTCTATAGAGAATCATACAGTGTTCTAAACCCTGAGAACACAGAGATCCTCTTCTTCTTTTGTAATGGCTGTTTATGTTATTTATGGATATGATTCCTATACCTCACAGAATAGCACATGGTGTTCTATCTAGCTATTTCCCTATATATACATATATGTATACCTATATATCTATATATGGATTTATCTATCATCTGTATATATATTTCTGTATCTATCTACATCTACCTATCTAAATATATATGTCTATATATCTCCATACATACATACATACATCTACCTATCTACCTATCCATCTATTTATCTATCAATCAATCATCTCCCTACCTACCTTCATCCGTAAGCTTAAGGACTGTTTGAGGATGGTCCCTGTTCCACTCTCTTCTAGAAAGCACCATTTATACATCAGGTAAAATTTGAGGTTATACTGATGAATGTTTACTCCATCTAGATCTCTCTGAAATGATTCCAGGTATTTAAATTTAGAAATTGGAAGGTATGCGGTGGCCTCTAAGGCTTATATTCATGACACAAACTAATATCTTTTAAATTAGTGGCCCAAGGCCCATGAGATTCACCTCAACCCACAGTGGCCTTTGCAGAGTTTAGAGTGTCGAGAGAAGAAACACGTTATTTTGTTGAAATCTATGGAAGAATCTATGAATAAGCTGGACTGATACGAGCACTTGCAAGTCTTTGGAACTGAAGTAAAATTGCAACTAACAGACAATGTTAACATTATAGGACCTCAGGGATGAAGTTGTGTTAGTTATTTTTGGTCCAACATTTGAGTCAAGAAAGTTATTGCATGAAAGCCATTTGGAAGGATGCAACTGGATTGCATCAGAGGATGTCATATCAAGTACATGGTGAAATGGTCAGGAAAAAAAATCTATGCCCAGGAGATAACAATTATATGGATTATAGTATACTAAGTAAAGTGAGCTAGATCCAAAGGAACAGGTTGCATAGTTTCCTTCCTATTTTATAACTAAAGTATGCCTAGAAATCTACCGTAGTAGTGCATGTATACATTCTACACAGTAGATTGTAAAGTTCAAAAAAGGTTTTAGAAAGCGAAGAGCTTGGAATAATGACCTACCACTCGGGGAGAATGGAGGTGAGGCAGAGCTGGGGGGCAGAAGTGAGACGCTCATGGTGTGCTCAGCAAAGGGGGTGTGGGACAATTCCTTCTGCATCCCTCGGAGGTTACCTGTGCTTCCAGGCCAGCTGAAATTTACTGTACTCTCAATCAGACACTCGGGTGATGGCAGGGCCGTGCGATGCTTGGGAGTGCAAAGTTCTGTGGGTCCCTGTGGTGGTCCTGAGGACAGACCAGGGCTGCTCCCTGATTGGGGACACCAGGCCATCAGGCAGAGAGAGCACACGCACGTGTACACCAGGACGGAGGACCTCTCCTGCTTTCCTGTTTAGATGTGGGTGGTGCGGGAGATGATTAGGTTCTGGTAAGGGATTGAGGACATCCGCCTCATGATTAAATCCTGGTGCTTTTATAAGAAGGAAGAGAAAAGCAGACACAAATGTGCATATTCTGTTTTAGCAGATGGGCTTCTGTGCTGAGACAGAGGGCTGATACACACGCGCGCACACACACACACACACACACACACACACACACACAGAGTTGTGCCAGTCCTGGAGCTTGGACTCAGGGTGTGGGTGCCATTACTGAGCTTTTATTGGTTAAGACAAGCGCTCTACCTTCTCCCCACAGCTCCACTTCTGGCTTTTTGGTGTCTATTGGAGATGAGGGTCTCATTGACTTTCCTGCACATGCTGGCTTTGAACCACAGTGCTCGGATTTCAGCCTCCAGATCAGTCAGGCTTGCCAGTGTCTGTCACAGGGATGATGAATGATCCTAATCCCGGCTGTGTTGTGAGCAGTGCTGCGGTGCCTCTGTGAGGGAGAGAGCCCATGTTGGATGAGCACGAGGAATGGCAGACTCCTCCTACCCAGTGAGAGAAGGGAATCAAATCTCCTCTGAGCAGCACACCTCTAGTTCTGCTTCAGCAGGCTTATTCATGTCCTTCTTCCCCTGGGAGACACAGAAATTCATCAGATATTAAGAGGTCAGGTAACATGCCAAGATTAGAAATAATGTACATCTCACAGTTCTACTTATTTGTATAAAGAAATATTTGTCCTGGTGTGAACACTGGGAATGAAAGTTGTGCTGAGCTTCCTATAGCCAGAGGCTGGTAATTCAAATGCATCTGATTTATATTGATTTTAAATTTAGCTCTGAGAGCAAACACTTACATGCTCTATAACATTGTTAAGCATCACAAATAAAATCAGAAGATGAATTGTCATTGCCTTCCTAAGCTGTAAATTGGATGACTCACCATGTAGGGAAATTAACTCCAAGATGATTGGCTGGTTTATCATTTGAATTATAATTTAGGCACTATGATGTGTTTCCTGTCAGAAATTCGTGTCCTGACATTAGATTAAGCCTTCTTATCTTGAGTTCAGTTAAGCAACGAAAGATTGAGTTCATTTAGTGAATAAAACTCAAGAAATAGCAGATGGCTTTTCCCCAGATTAGGTTGTTGTCAGCCTTGTCTTTAACTGTGTCATCCAGAAGACTGTGGCTTTCCTTCACAACTTGCTCATTTTACAATCCTTGCAGAACCACCTTTTCCCTGTGGTTGACTAGGGTTTAAGATCCTGCTTCTTTTAGACTAGAAGGCGACAGACAGACAGGGGTAGCTAGGAAAACTTGTTGTCCTGAAGGAAATCAAAAGCTTCAGGTAAAGACAGTCACTGCGCTCTGGTCCTCAATCTCTGACTCAGATCGCCACGGGAATGTCTGGTCTCTAGGTAATGTTTGGTTTTAAAGAGAATTTCTTTTCTTTCTCAGAAAATTACAGATGTATGTTTTCATTGGGTCTAGAGGTTGCTCTTCCTTCATGCTCCGCCATCACAAATTTACCTTGCTCATTCTCACTGTAATCCAGAGCAACTGATATGTTTCTGTTCCCAGTCCCTCACCTAGAGCATGATGGGAAACATTACCGCGGCATGTAGATGCAGTTTTCCACCTACATGTCGTGAGGTATGGACAAATAGATGATAGATAGAAAGGCGGATAGACCATGGGTGGAGAGATGATAGTTTGGTCACGGTGCTTGAATCTCACGTCTGATATGTATTATCACTCTTATTCATGAGTATTCTGTTTGCTGCAGAACTGTAGTATATAAAGATTGCAATGTGACTTCAGAGCATTCTGGTTTGTCACTGTTATGTTTGAGGGATGAGGTGACCGACTGAAGTCAGACTTGTAGGCTGCACATAAGAAGGTTCCTCTGCCTGAAATGGCTCCTCCCTCCCCCCCCCATTTCCTCAGTTGATTGTTTTTGTTCTTGAGACCTCACCTGGTCTTCTTCCTTGGGGCCTTGAGTTTGTTCAGATGAGATCCACACCTCAGTTCCAAAGTCAAGCTACACATGGTGCTCCATTCCTTATGAAAATGTACATCTGTCAACAGATGAGTGCATTTCCTCCTCTCGTGCAGTGGTATAAGCTGTACTGACTGTTATTCTCCTCATGCTTTGAGAGCCGGGTCCCAGCCTTCTGCCTGCTCTAGGCAATGCCTCTGGGACCGAATGCTGATGGGAAGGAAATCACACAGCTAGGAGGAAAGGACACGTTTAAACATAATGGGGGAAAACCATCATTTACTTGGAAGGCAGTCAAGAAGGTTCTGTAATTTCACTCTAAAATTAGAGCAAGTGTGAGTAGAAGTTCTCAGGTTGGCTACAAAGGCTGTTACATAGAACCAACTTCTCAGCTCCAAACACCACTGGGCAGGAGCTGCATAAGTTACACAGTTTTACAGACAAAAATATTAACCAATTCAAGAGATGCTTTAATACTGCTAGTAGCAATCATGTACATGATCAAAACATTAAAGACACTACTCCTTGCTTTTCATATGCTTTATATCAATGATGGGTGTTTTGAGTACAGGAAATTTGCAACTGGCCTCCTCAAGTAAGGAACCTGAGCTTGTTACAAACTAATATACAACACATATTCCACTACTGACTTGTGATTATTTGTTATCTTTTATTCTTCTACATGCGAAGTTGTAATATGCGGTGCATATTCCACTATTGACCTTTGGATATTGGTTATCTTATACTCTTTTACACACAAATGTCTCCACTTAAAGTTTGATTGCTATTATCCTTCAGCTAGCTCTAAGGACTCATGGATGTCTGCCACCAATATCCATGGATTGTGACTGAGGAAGAGCCACGTGCGGGGTGCCTCACACCTGCTAAACCTTTGCTACTCAGGAGGCTGAGATATCTGAGAATCATTGTTCAGAGCCGTCCTGGGCAAAAAAGGCCTTTTATCACCAATTAATCAGAAAAGGACTGAAGTGGAGGTGTGGTTCAAGCAGTAGAGCAGCAACCTTGAGCAAAGAAGCCAAGCTTGAGTGTGAAGCTCTGAGCTCAAGCCCCAGTAACACATGAATACCCATGCATGCACACATACACACACATGTACACATACACCTACACCTGCACACACACACTGTAAGAACAGGTAAATTGATGAAGAGGGTGTTTGGAGACAAATCAAATAAAAACTGAAATTGTACTTGAAACTCCTGGGAGAGGATGTGTCGGGAAGAACTTGAGAAACACTAGAGGTGAAAGCTGTTTTAATACCTCTAACCTCCATGCAAAGTGAGAGGCTTAGCAATAAGTATTCTTGAAAAGTATAAACTTAAGGATAAGAAGAAAGGAGGAATGGAAAGAGAAGGAGAGAAAAGAGGGAAAGGAGAGGGAGGAGTGAAGAAGTCGGCAGTATGTCCTTCTCACCATACAGCAGGTAAATGAATTTAAATCGACAAGCAGACAATCAGCAGCTTCTGTGTTTGAAAGCAGGGATGAGAGATTGAACAACAGCTCTAAATTCAAATGCTCCTGTGATGGTGGTGTTTCATATATTTTAGATATGAATGGGAAAAAACGCACCTTGTTGAATATCAGTTTCCTCACCTGTAAAATGGGACCTTTCATAATGTATACATTAGTAATCGTATCTGAATTATAAAATTAATATCTATATGTTGGTGAATGTATTGGTAGGTACCCAGGAAAAAACATAATAAAAATAATAAGGAATTAAGAGATCCTACATGAAAGAAATTGAAGTATGTATTTCTTGTTCATTGGGATATGTATCTTTTCATAATAGAGAGTGACTGAAGTGTGCTTTTGGGGTTTGAAAATTCTGGTCATAATTCTTTCTGTGACATCTTCCAGAGTATTTGTTTCCGGACTTCTAAGTAATCAACAAATGTTTACCAAGAGTTAATTTCTAGGTGGTGTTTTCTTTAACAAACTTAAAATTTGCTTAGCAAACTTAATCACAACTACCACGCTGACCACGAGGATGGATGCTAGAGCTATCTCTCCAAACTCTGGCCCATAAGAACTCATACAGTCAAACCAGGCTGGATCTGAGTCATGAGACCTTAAAAGGCAAATCTTGGAAGCGCTTTAACAGTCACATTTTCTTTTACTCCAGAGTTACTAAAAGTCAGAAAAGAATTGAAGAAGTGGAAGGAGGGACCTGATTTTCATTTTTCAACTGGGCCTGCACTGGAGTTCCAGGCAGAAGAGTGGTAGCTAGTGTTTGGGAGTACAGAGGAGAATCCTGGGATGCGAAGTGGACCATAGACTCCATAGTAGAAGAATGGGGTGCAGGTCCACTGCAAAGACTTTCTGATTCTGAATCAAAGGATGTTGTGGTGGCTCTACAAGGCTGAAATGCGGAGAAAAACAGTCCCATTTTAAATATGTTTTAGTTAAGGTAATGGAGCCTTCCAGAAGGCTGGATTGAGTTGAATACATGCATCAAGAGCTAAGAGGAAGGAGGTCTCAGTAGCAAATACAATGTAGTGAGTCCTCAGCACAGAAACCTTAAATGAAATTTTCAGCCATATTTGGACTAAATCTACCATGATGGAAATATAATTGAGAGATACCAGGGTTTTAAACAGAGACCCAAGACCCATCTGCATTTAATACTTTTACAGACAAAGTACTACCATGTGGGAAAGTGATGGCTATGATCTGAGATTATAACAGGGGATCTCAGATTTTAGAAATCATGCACCAATATGGATAAATAAATAAGGAAAGATGTGTACTCATCACAGATAATGGGTGACTTGGCTATGGTAAACAATGCTGCAATGAACAGGATTGTACTGGTAGCTTTCCCGTGGCCTTGTTTGTGCTCTATTGGATAAACGTCCAGGAGTGACACGACTTAAGGATAATGAAAACATGAAAGCACACGAAAGAGCCATCAGTGTGGATGTGCCACAATCATGCTCTGATTACTCTCACAACTCCTTGGCAAACAGTCTGGAGGAAGCAAAAGGGGCCTGTGAAGTCAGAGGATAGGTTCAAGGAGCAGGAAGGAATCAGTCTGTAGCTGAGTGAGAAGTAGGTTATAGGAGAGGTGACTCTTCCGTCGCCTGGACGGTTAAATGAAGGGAAGGAGGCACAGAGGCAGAAGGGTCCAAGAGAATGCCACACTACGGAACTCACCAGTCCTGGGAACTGAGGAGAAGGGCATGACATTCATCCATTCATTCATTCATCCACCCGTTCACCTATTCACCCATTCGTTCTGAGCTCTTTGCACGCTGAGGTAATGACAGCAACAGCCACTTTGCCAACCTAACCACTGCTTCCTGACCGACTGGAAGAGAAGCAGCGGCTTCCCTCAGACTGGCGAGTTCAAGCCCTTTCTTGATTAAAATCTTAAGTCGAATGCCGCTGTGGGAAAGGATTTGAAAAGTAAAGATTTGTCTTCCCTAGTTCACAATTTTACTATGTGCTTTTATTTGAAACAATTTCAAGAAAAAAAATCAATCAATAGGTTCTATTTAACTGGAAGAAATGTCTATTTATTGTGAAGCTGGAGTGAAAGTCGATTCTGCGTTCCTTGCACGCCGAGTCCGGGCTGTCCTGTCGTGTACAATGGCAAACCCGAGCCATGACAACCTCTTGGTTTTCACCTTGCATTCCCTCTCCTTCAGTCTCCCTGCTTCCCTCTGCTCTTCTGGGCTCCCTACATAACTTAGGTTGAACTGGCAGCTCCAGCTCATATAGACCACACTGGCTTTAACATCTAGAACCAACTCATGCCGCGCATGGAGGCTCACACCCGGAATCTGAGCCATAGGAGATTACATCTGATGATCATGGTCCATGAGAACTTCCTCTCCAATTAACCAGCAAAACCCAGAAGAGAAGCTGTGGCTCTAGTAGTAGAGTGCTCTGTGTAGTAAGAAGTTGGTGCTGAGTTAAGAATTCACTACTGAAATTTCGAGAAAGCACAGTTTCCTCCACTTCGCAGAATCCTTCACCAGGGAGACCTCGGCCCAGCCCTGAAGTAGTGCCTGTGTAAATCATAAATGGGCTCCAGGCAGAAAGCTGGAGGATCCAGCTTGTAGAGTCTAAGCACATGGTTGCTAGAAATGGTGTGAGAGACTAAGTACCGGTACTGGAAAGGCTCTGGAGAGAGGCAGAGATCTTGCCTTCCCCCGCCTCCACCCAGGGAGACTGAGGGCAGAGAGCAGGGAGCGGGCTAAGTTTCCCCGAGGAAGAGAACGAATGGGCCTTGGGTCATTTAAATGTTACTTCATATGACCCAGCAGCCCCACTTTTGGGTATCTATCCAAAATACCACAAACAAAATCACAGTAATGCCACCAGCATAACAATGTTCATCGCAGCACAATTTGTCATAGCTAGAATCTGGAGCCAACTCAGATGCCCCTCAGTAGATGAATGGATCAGGAAAATGTGGTACATATACACAACGGAATTTTATGCCACTATCAGAAAGAATGACATTGGCCCGTTTGTAAGGAAATGGAAGGACTTAGAAAAAATTATACTAAGTGAAGTGAACCAGACCCAAAGAAACATGGACTCTATGGTCTCCCTTGTTGGGAATAATTAGTACAGGTTTAGGCAAGTCATAGCAGAGCATCACAAGAGCCCAATAACTATACTCTTATGAACACATAAGATGATGCTAAGTGAAATGAACTCCATGTCATGGAAACGATTGTTATATCACAGTTGTAACTACTTTCAACGTCCCATGTGTATC
The DNA here is from genome assembly GCF_023159225.1 of Perognathus longimembris pacificus. Lineage (NCBI taxonomy): Eukaryota > Metazoa > Chordata > Mammalia > Rodentia > Heteromyidae > Perognathus > Perognathus longimembris. Next base: position 1,521,305 of record NC_063185.1, on the reverse strand, counting down.
TGCAGCTTCTATTATTGATGATGTTCTTGTATCACCTTCCAGTGGTTGTACCTACACTATCTCTGTAATCTTATCTGAGTATTTTGGAAACTGTGTATACTGGTATTAGAAGTAGGAAATTGAAAGGGAATACCAAAATTGAGAGACACAGGGTAAAAAAAGACAAACAACTACAAAAGCAATACTTGCAAAACTGTTTGGTGTAAGTGAACTGAACACCTCAGGGGGGGAAAGGGAAAGGGGGAGGGGGGTGGGGGGTATGAGGGACAAGGTAACAAACAGTACAAGAAATGTATCCCCAATGCCTAACGTATGAAACTGTAACCTCTCTGTATATCAGTTTGATAATAAAAATTTTTTTAAAAAGAACACATATTGGCAGTGGGATCTGTTAATCTTCCATGGAAGTGAGGATCTTTTCCAAGAATTAAAAAAAGGAAAGGAAGGAGCCATACAAGATTAAGACAGTTATCCCTGCCTCTGGGATCCCTTGGTGTGCTATGCTGATGGCAGCAAAACCCCAAACTCTGCCTCTGTCTCTGCAGGGCTGGTCTTACCTGCAGAGTTGTGTGGGATTAAGGACCCACTCCTTAATCTTGTCACTGATGTAGATGTTAAACCCATTTTCTCAGTATGCCTGGTCACCTCTTTCAGCAGTGGTCATGGAATAAGGTCTCCCATGTTCTCCATGTCCTATGTGCTGAGTATCCCTCTTGACGGCATCTTTGTCATGCCAGTCCTTCAGCGTCTGTCCACCTCCTGGGAAAAGTATCTTCTTTGGTTGACTGTGAGAGCCCTGTGAAATTCTTGTCTGAGGTGTCTTCTGTCCACAGTTCTGCACCTTGTACCAGCTTGACAATCAATTCAGGTTTAGGAACACAGGGACGGACAGACACCAGGTTGCTGTATGTCTCCAGCATTACATTGCTATACAGGGGCCTCTGAGCAATGTCCAGGTCCCGCCACTGAAGTTCACAGCCACATCAGCAAATGGCACCAGCTCCTGGTGATGTCCTGTGCACGGTGTTGCCCATCGCTGCAGCAGTGCGAGATCGGCGCCTGGCGCCCCGTGGCTTATTCCGGGGCAGACATGGGCCTCAGGCCCAGGCCAGGGCCGAGTTGAGGGAGGGCATCACAGTCCAGGGCATCATCACCACACCCATAAGCATGCGGCGGGAATGGAGCGTGCTAGGGCTGTGGCATTGTCAGCAGTGGCAGCAGCAGGGGTGGTGGAGGTGGTTCCTGTCCCTATATTTTTAAGCACTATAATCTTAAACTCCTTCCAAAAGGTATGTTTAACTTTTTTTCCCCTTTCTCTTTAGATCAATGACATGACACAGGTTTTATGTGTCCATCTAGGTCTAATATTAGGTTGAGAGTTTTAAAAGATACATTGGGGATTGGAAGTTTGGTACAAGTGGTAGAGCACCGACCTAGAAATCACAAAGACCTGAATTCAAATTTCAGAACTGCCACTAAAAAAATTAAGTGAAGATGCCTTGGTATAGTTACTTTTCCAATATGTCCACACAGTAAGTAACATTGGCAGTTGAAAAGCAGTGCTTATTTTCCTCATTGGTACTCTCTTATATAATCATTAATATATAGAAGTTGTGGGGGTTTGGGGAGGGATTTTTGTTTGTTTGTTTGTTTGGCCAGTCCTGGGCCTTGAACTCAATGCCTGAGCACCGTCCCTGGCTTGTTTTTGCTCAAGGCTAGCCCTCTGCCACTTGAGCCACAGTGCCATTTCCTCTTGCAACTAGGCCATATTCCTAGCCCATTGGAGGGGGGTGTTTAACTGATCCTGGGGCTTGAACTCAGGGCCTGGGCTCTGTCCCTGAGCCTCTCTGTGCTCATGGCTAATGTAAGGTGATGTAAGGTTCGCCAGAAAGAAAACCCACCATATGGTTCAGGCAGAGAAGAGTTTATGTGGGGGGGGGGAGAGCAAACTGCCCACACAAGATGGAGGCATGGGGAGACAGAGGGGAAGGAAGAAGAGAAAAAGAGAACAAGAGAGCAAGAGAGAGTAAGAGAGTAAAGGAAAGAGAGTGAAAGAGAAGAGCAGGGACTCTGTTGAGCCGGATTATATAGGAAAGGTGGGAGATATGACCAGGTGGATTGGCTTTGACCTCAGAGAAGGAGGAGGTAACTGCCTCCAGGTGTTCCAGTTACCTAGGTAATTCAGGTACTGGGTGCAGACTTAAATAGGTCAGGGGAATCTGCTTGGAGCCCTCCCTGGGGTAGACCTTACAGCTAGTGCTCTATCACTTGAGCCAAGCACCACTTCCTGCTTTTTCTGTTTATGTGGTGGTACTGAGGAATCAAACCCAGGGCTTCATGCATGCTAGGCAAGCTCTCTATCACTAAGCCACATTCCCAGACCAGACATTGTGTTTTAAGTATATATTTTCCCACACACGATTCAAACTACTTTAACTGAAAAGTAAATATAGCATGCATACATTTTTAATTTTCTTGAACTGACATTAAACAAAAGAAGCTGGGCTAGAAATCAAATGGTGTAATTCTTTAGAAAGGCTAACACAGTGCACCAAAATATACAGCAGCAAACTAGTATTTTAAAGTGGAAGTGTGAATGGATGTCGACAAATGAGAAAAAGAGAAGGGAGAATGCAATCCTAAATCAGTGCACATCCTACAAAATTAAGAAAACTGAGGGAAGGGAATGGTCAGAGGGATGAGGGAGAATGATAGAAAGGGAAACACTAATCAAGATGCATTGTATTTATAAACTAATTTGTTGAATGGGAAATCCTATGTACAACTACGTAAATATATATATGTGTATATATACATATATATACATATATACACATATATATATATACATATGGTAGAGCTCCTGACTAGCAAGTGTGAGACCCTGAGTTCAAACTCCAAACCACCAAAACCACAAATACCAATTATTGTTAATGTAGACCAAAGTTGTTAATCTCTTCAGCGCAAAAATCTCATCTTTATGGAGAAAAACCTTTGAAAATTTTGGGGAAGAGCTAGGAGTGGTCAAAGTCTGTACTGACTTGTTTTTCTGGAAAGTTCCATTCAGACTGGTTTTCTTGGCTTTGTGAGATCCTCCTGTCTTCTATATTATATCCTGATGGATGCCTTGTCCATAGTTGAAAATCCTGTGGAGAATTCTCCACACATATCTCACCAGGAAAGATGATAGGGGCAGGTTCTGGAGGTACTGGAAATCCTTTTGGGAATGTGTGATGGTAAGTCAGTCTAGTTAGTTCTCTATTTCTAGGCAACTCCCCTCCCCCATGTGCTTTTTTAGTCTGTCTTGTTTGGGGGTAATGACTATCCTTTTATTACTGGGAATAAGAGTCTAGGTACAAAAGGCCAAGTGATGTACAGTATTTTGGGGTCTGGATAATTCTTTGGGTTTTCCTCACTTGGTTTTATTCTGCCACTGACTTTGTAGACAGATGCTCTATCCCTTGGGCTATATCCCCAGCCCCATTAAGTAGTAGTCATTTAAAAGACTTCACATCAAACCTAGGAGAAAGCACAAGAAAATAGGGAAACAAATAGTATCTCTTCCCACTTCCCCCAAAAAAGTCTGGCTTAATGATTCTTTCTTATTTTCTTGCTGCATAGTGGGGTCTTTTTGTTTCTGACCTAAATCTGTCCAGCTACTAGTGCTAGCTGACCTTGAGTGTGGTGCCTTGTTCATATCCCTGAGACTATGATATCCTCCTTATGGCCAAAGCCAGAGACAAGAACATGGTGCCTACTCAGGCCCGCTTCCTCTCCTGACTGTGCTTATTTTTCCAAGGAAATTAAGGGAAAAGGGTGTTCAAGATTGGAAAACTTACTACATTTGATAATTGATCTCTTAGGATAAGGTAGTTTAAGATAACTTGTTAGGATAGGTTAGTTAACCATAGGTTGCTAATGTCTGTACCTTGTTGTACCAGCCACAATAGATGCAAAACAGAAATTACTTCTGTTCTAATAGGAAAGTTGCTGCCACTCTGTTCCTATATTTGACAGTTTCTTCATCACCCTTTGAAATAAAGTGGCTGAGAGAAAGCAACTCTCATGTATTCTTGGATAGTTAAGATGCTTATTCTTCTTGAGGTGGAGTTTGGGATTGTGAATGGGTTACTTTGGCCTCCTCTATTTCAAACTCTTCACCCTCCTGGCTAGTGTCAATCTTCCTCTTCCCAATAATGAGTGAGGCCAGGGAACTTCTGGAGGAGAGGCCTGGGCTTCTGTGTTTGCATAACAAGAAGGATTCCTCTAATCTGCAGCTTCAGCTCCACAGTGGGGACACTGGCAGATGCCAGGTCTGCTTATAGTTTAGCCCTAATGAGATCTCAGTGACGTGGCTCCTGTGCTCTTGCTTCATAAGCCAATGTTCTTTTTGCTGCACATTGTTATTGGGCAAGGTGATTTTCATTTTAAAGATAAATAACTTAGCTATATCAGCTATGTGTACTGGAACTAGAATTGTGCAAAGCAAGAAGTCCTTTTTATTTAGCAGATTAGAATTTTTCTCCTTTTCCTGGTATATTATGAAATGAATACTAGGTGTCAGAATTTTGTGTTGAAGAGGTCTTTAAGGCATATCACAACTAAGGACTTATGAACTCCAAAGGGCAGCACAGCTACACTTTAAATTCTCCTGAGGCTGCTATGCAAGGTGCTTCCTCATCTTGTATCCAGGAAGTTGTCGACCTTTGGAGGGAGAGTCAGGGAGTATTTGAGAGGCATGTCATCAGAATTGAAACTTTTTAGTTAGGGTTAGCCAGGCAGGCAATGGCGTAGAGTTTCACATAAAGACTATATACAGAATGGAGACTTGATTTTTAATAACAGCTTTAGGAAGGAAGGGGAAAGGGCAGAGGATAAGGGGAGAAGAGAAAGTAGGGGGTAGGAAAAAGAGAGAAGAAGAGGGGAAGAAAAGACTGAGGTTGTGGTTCAGCAGTTGAGTGCTTCCCTAGCATGTGTAAGGCCTTGAGTTTGATCCCAGTGATACAAACAATAAATTGTGGAAATTGTAAAAAAAAAATTTGTATAGAAATACCATTTAGGTATTGTAAAACTTCTAGAATATAATGGGAATCTAAAGTTATCTTATTGTTTTGCATTTAGCTATGCAACTTCATGAAGATTTAAATAACACCACCTAGTCCATTAGCGAATTATAGAAATGCAAAGATGGAATATAACATTGGTAAGAAAATTTCTGTGAGTTTCTATTCAGTAAAATTTTGTAGGAAGAAAATATATTGGTTGTAAAATTGTAGTGTGTATAATCCTTGAAACAAACTGAAATTGTTTGAGTACAGTCTTTAAAAAAAAAAATCTAAGCCTAAGTGGGTGTCACTGGCTCATGCTTATAATCTGCAGGAGCTGAGATCTGAGGATTGTGGTTCAAACCCAGCCCAAGTAGGAAAGTTCATGACACTTTTATCTCCAATTAACTACCAGAAGACTGGAAGTGGCACTGTGGTTCACGTGGTAGAGCGATAGCCTTGAGCTGAAGAGCTCAGGGACAGTGTCCAGGCTTTGAATTCAAGCCCAACAAACTGAAAAAAAAAGGAAAAAAAAAAGAAAAAAAAGTGAAATAGTACTTCAAAATATTTTTATAGCCATAGTGGTAGACAGCATTAATATTTTTGGTGACTAAGCATAGAAAATATGTGTTCTATTTAACATATTTCTTACTACTATGTATTAGTTGTACAAGGGGGGAGTTCATTGTGACATATCCATATACGCATTACTATGTACCCCACCAACCTCACCCCATTATTCCCTCTACCCCCTCCTTAAAACTATTTGAAGTACCTGTTAGTGATTTTAATTTAAGGAATTCTGAAGTGAAAATATGTGCCCTGTCACTCTACTCAGTGAAGATGAAGGATATTGACATAGGAAAAGAATACATCATCCCCAGTTCGGGGTACAAAAGTGTTCCAGTTAGGGAGAGAAGCAGCACAGAGAAAGGGAGGAATCCTATTTCAAGAGAACATGACAGGTAGTGGTTTCCTTTCCTCACAGTCTTTTTCTGACCTGTTTATTGTACTAGACACACCTGCATTCATCTGATCCCATAGTTTAAAATATTGACTTTAGGTCACTGTGAACAATTTATGGTTACTGGAAACTGTAGTGTAGCACAGTGGTAGAGAGTGGGTGCTGAGTATGTTCAAGGCCCTGGCTTCCATCTGTGGCACCAAAAGATATAATTAATAGTAACTTATAAGCACCCAATAAAAGGGAAGAGTGGCAGTCTTCAACCTCTCACGTGCTTCCCCCTTGGGATTCTTGTCATTTTCATTTACTCCATGTTGATGCCTCCCAAAAAGCACTTGCTTAAGAGGAGACAATGTATGATTTGTCTTATAACCATTCAACTTACTCATGTATTTAGACAAAGTCAGTTTCCTTCTGTTCCTGTGTCTTACTTGAAGAGATTTGCTCAGATTTCTGAAGGTGGTTACAACAATTCTGGATTGTTGTAAGATAATCAGTAAGTTTTTTGTTTTTTGTTTTTTGCTATAATAGGATTTGAATTCAGGGTCTTGTGCTGGCTATGCAGTTGCTCTGTTATTTGCCGAAACTATTTCTAGCCTTACAACCTTGGTAACCTATTTCCTCCAATAGAAATAATGTTAATGAACCAGAAGAGTTCCTCTACAGGAAAAACATATATGTTTCTTTTTTACCCTGCTCCTTAAAGCTCCCCCGCACCTCCATTGAACCTCAGTGCTGGCTTAGCCCTTTGTCAAGTTGTATGCTTTCTCTTGAATTGTAAAAGTAACTACTAAGACAAAATAAGGGTGTCTAGTTTTAGTAAGTTGAGATTTATGTTTGTATACTTGCTATGTGAAAATTTAAAAGAGAGACTTGGTGATTCATTAGCCATGTATTACCTGTTCCTCTTCAGCACATTCAAACTTTGGCTTTTTATGTTTCAATATGCGGTTTTAACTCAAGGCCTTACACTTATTAGATAGTCACTCTACCAGTTGTATGCCATCTCCAGCCCAAAGCACTGGCTTTCATAATGTGTTTTCACTAATATGTCTTCTTTGTTTCCTGCTGTATATTTTAGAATGCCTTTGCATTCTAGCTTAGCTTCAGAGAAACAGATTCAGCGAAATCAAATATCTGGTGACAGTTCTGTAACTTCTATGTGTCCTTTTGTCTAGACCTTATGTTAATTAAACAGCTATTGAATATATTTTGAGTGCTAGACAAAACACTATAAATGTGGCATTTAAGTCTGGAAAAGTCACATAGCTAACACTAGAGCAGGGTTTTGAGTGGGAGTTAGGTGGTGAGGCTTTTTGCCCACAGACATAAAAGACTCATAGGTACAGGAAAATTATTTTGCATGTTGGGACCTTGGAAAAGCTCCTTATGTCATGGTGTCATAGATGTACAAGTGAAAATGGTGCTGATAATGGAATTAAATGAGAACTAAGATAGATATATAAAATACTTAGAATAGTGCCTTGGCATGGCTAGTATTTTAGTGTTCACTAAATGTTAGCTCTCAGAACTAGTGGTCTAGAGTGTAAGATAGGAAAAGGAGATATTGGTCAGGGAAAATTTCTACATGCCATAACAAGGAATCTTTATAGGCATTAAGAAACTTCTGAAAGTTTCTGAGATTTAAATATTTTGTCATGTTCATATAACTAGATTTGCATGTAGCTATAAACAGATAGTACAGAAGAACATTTATCTGATCCCCCTCCCCCAGTGGTAACATGTAGAATAACTGTAGTATGGTATTAAAACAGAATTGAAGGTGGTAGAGTTCATTGTCATTGTTCAGATTTTTCTCAATGTCAGGGAGCTTGGCTTCAGTGGTAGAGTGCTTACCTAACAGGTGGGGGCCTTGAGTTCAAACCTCAGTACCACCCGCTTTATATGCACTCACTTGGGCATATGCACGTGTACTCTATGCAGTTTATACATATGTTTATTTAGATTGTCTGACTACTACCATAGTCAGGACATTCAAAGCTTCATCGCAGAGATCTTTCTGTGACCCCACTTACAGCATTGCCACCTTTTCCTAGTAGTCTCTAATTTTTCTCCATCTGTTAAGAATGCTTTCATTATATGTGTAACATTACAATATTTCTTTTTATTGCTTAATTCTATTTTGTGTTATAAATATACTACAGTTTAGCCTTCATCTATTGGAGGGTATTTGAGTTCGTTTCAGTTCATGACAACTACAAATAAAAGTGCTCTTAACATTGTGTATGGGATTTTTGTGTGAACACAAATTTTCCTTTCTTTGGATAAATGCTCAGGACTGCAGTTTTTCTGGGGGTCATCTGGGTAAGTGGATACTTAGTTTTCTAAGAAACCCCAGTGCTCCTTCCCAGAATGGCAGCATCATTTTATACTCCCACCAACAGTGATCCAGTTTTTGTACATTCTTGCCAGTATTTGGTCTTATCTTTATTTATTTTTTATTTATTTATTTTATTTTTTGGCCAGTCCTGGGGCTTGGACTCAGGGTCTGAGCACTGTCCCTGGCTTCTTTTTGCTCAAGGCTAGCACTATGCCACTTGAGCCATGGCGCCACTTCTGGCCATTTTCTGTATATGTGGTGCTGGGGAATTGAACCCAGGTCCTCATGAATACGAGGCAGGCACTCTAGCCACTAGGCCATATCCCCAGCCCCTTATCTTTATTTTTAGCAATTTTAATAATATATGTATCTATAGTGTATTGTGAATTTAATTTGCATTTTCCTAAGGTCTATTCATCCTGAACTGAGAAGGGTTTTTTTTTTTGTTGTTGTTTTTTAAGCCAGGATCTTGTTATGTTCCTACTGCCTGGAACTCCTGATGTTCTTGCCATGTTTCCTTTTGTGCTGCTGGAATTACAAGCATGTACTCCCATACTCAACTATGAGGGAAGATTTTTCTTTTTTTGGGGGGGTGTCGATCGTGGGGCTTAAACTCTGGGTACTCTCTGAGCCTTTCAGCTCAAGGCTAGTGTTCTACCACTTTGAGCTACAGTGCCCCTTCCAAGAAGAGATTTGGGGTACTGGCTTTTTTATCCTACAAACAGATTAATCTTGAAACAGTTGCAGGAAAAACTCAGTATAGAAGAGAGAAAATATAGAGAGCATCAAGAGGCTTCAGGGCCCATCCATGTGAGAGAAGCCAAGGATCTTCTTCAAGGCATAGAATAGAGGACAGGAGACTTGAAAGATTGAGAGCGTCTCTGAAAGGTAGAGAGCTGAAAGTGTCTGGGATTGGTGATAAGAACTTAAAAGCGCTAGTAGACATACTAGTGATTAAACATACTCAGAGGAAAAGATTTGGCAGAAAACATTGATTTAGATCATTTCTCTTCACTAACAAACATAAAGTGAGAAGAATGAATGATTTTGAGTTGAAATGCATCCAGGTAGAATTGGATATCTTATCTACTCCCACAGTGTAGAGCATAGAGTGCTTAGTGTGTCTGTGTGGATGAAACCATGGGAGTGGTGTGAGCACACTTACTGAAATGTGGATTGTAGAGAAGGAAATGTTAGAAACTCCAAAGCTCATGTGGAGGTGTTAAGAAGTTTCTGGGAACTGAGTGAAGTCCTGTCTAGTTTGTTGGACTAGGATGGACATTGGCATGTGCAGTGACAGTAAAAAGTTTCTCTCCTGAGTAGAGAACTGTTCAGAGTAACTACCAATGAAGCCAGCCTTCAAATGCCAGGTTTCCTATGTGACTGAAGCCTCATCTTGAACAACAAAAAAGCTAATGTGTCTATAAAGTTTTAGTAATCCAGATGAATTTTGTTTTTATTACTTCTAACTGTTCTCTTGAACTTAAATTTCAGTGCTATGTGGTTCTTGATTGATATCATAGTCTTATAATCTCCAAATATTTTTGTTTAAAATTTCTTTTAGTATTTCTTTCGTTTATTCTCTGATTACTCAGACTTGACCTAACCAATAATATAATATGTTTATTCAACCTATGCCGGAGCCAGCCGGCAGTGAAAAGGGAATCCTGAATGAGGGGGGTGAGGATTAAAGAAAAGGAAAAATACAAGACAAGAGAAAAAAGACAAGAGGCAAAGATGGGGTATGGGAGGTCTGCAGCTCGAGATTGTAACTCAAGACTGCAGCCACATTTATTCTTAACTTCCAGCTTACATGCAGTTTAGGAACCAGGGAATGGCATAGGGTTGCTAAAATTCAAGAACACAAAAAGTCTTTGAAGTTCGCAACATCTGATGGCAGTATAGACAGGATGAGGTTGATTATCATAGGAATGGACTCCAGTGGACATATTAAAGCAATTCCGGGTAGGGGCAGAGTTACTAGTAAACAAATGTCCTTGCACTTAGCATATCCTTGTGATAGCAACACAGCCAGAGGTCAGAATGAGATTAGCTGCTGGCTCTGCTCCCAACAAACCTATTTTGTTTCTATATCTAAATGAACTATTAAGTATTTTAAAAGCTTACATATCACCAAGAATCTTCTTTAATACCACCTATCAAAAAGAGTGATTCCTTAGATATATTTATTTTGAGTTTGTCTCCTGTAAAAAGTTTTCTCACAGAGGGAACCAGCATGATGACAGAACTCCAGCTGAGATGGCATTAAAAGAGGAGAGTTGAAGTTTAATGGCAGAATGCCTATATAAGCATACAAGGCTTTTAAAAAAAAAGTAAATACCTAATTTTTACATTCTCAAGTCACATCATCATAACCATCATTTCTGTATTAGTTGTCAGAAATGTAGACTAAGACTTCTCAGATGCCAGATAATGCCTGCCACCCTTAAGAAATGTCAAACAATATTTCTGTATACCCATTTACCACTATTGGCATTTGATAGGTCTAGTTAAAATGGAAATGTGAAACTGGGCCAAATGGATGAGTTTAAGAACAACAACTTTGACTGGTAATAAGGCTGTCATTATTTCAACTCAATGTGAGACCACAGCATACACAGCTTCTTCTCTTTTTTTTTTTCTTTTTTGTCAGTCATGGGGCTTGAACTCTGGGCCTGGGTGCTGTCCCTGAGCTCTTCAGGACATGCTCTACCACTTTGAGCCACAGCTCCACTTCCAGTTTTCTGGTAGTTAATTGGAGATAAGAGTCTCATGGACATTCTTTCCCAGTCTGGCTTTGAACTATGATCCTCAGATGTCAGCCTCCTAAGTAGCTAAGATTACAGCACCTGGCCCACAGCTTATTTTCTTACAGCATGTTTATTTTTCGTGGTGGAGGGGGGTGGACGTGGTCCTAGGACTTGAACTTAGGGCCTGGTCATTGGCCCTGAGCTTCTTTTGCTCAAGACAAACACTCCACCACTTGAGCCACAGCTTCTCTTCCAGATTTTTGGTGGAGATAAGAGCCTCACATCTCACAGATTTTGCTGCCCAGGCTGGCTTCCAACAGAGATTCTCAGATCTCAGCCATGCAGTAGCTAGGATTACAGGCAGGGATTTTACCCATGCCCTTTTGTAACACTGACCTCCAGCCACCACCACCCCCCCCCCCGCGAATTTTTTTGGGGGGTACCTGAACACTGTCCCTGGATTCTTTTTGCTCAATGCTAGCACTCTACCACTTGAACGACAGCACCATTTCTGCCTTTTTCTATATATGTCCTGCTGAGGAATCGAATCCAGGGTTTCATGCATAGGAGACAATTACTCTCCACTAGGTCATATTCCCAGCCCTCTGTTTTTTTGTTTTTTTGTTTTTTGGCTATTTGTTTGTTTTTTAAAGATGTAAAATTTTTTTCGGTCATTGGGCTTGATGTCTGGGCCTGGGTGCCATACCTGAGCTCTTGTGCTCAAGGCTAGAGCTCTACCACTTGAGCCACAGTGCCACTTTAGGTTTTCTGGTGGTTAATTGGAGCTAAGAGTCCCAGACTTTCCTGTCCAGGCTGGGTTTGAACCATGACCCTCAGATCTCAGCCTATTGAGTAGCTAGAATTACAGGCATGAGTCACTGGCACCCAGAACTGTTCTTTTTATTTATTTTTTTTTTTGGCCACTTGAGCCACAGCGCCACTTCTGGCCATTTTCTGTATATGTGGTGCTGGGGAATTGAACCCAGGGCCTCATGTATATGAGGCAAGCACTCTTGCCACTAGGCCATATCCCCAGCCCCAACTGTTCATTTTTTAATTTGGCACTCTGTAAGGTACATAGTGTGGAACAAAGTGATCTGGTTTAACTAAGGACTGATGCTAGACTTGCCTGCCTTCCACCCTGGCTTAAACTCACAGACATGCACTTGGATTACTGTAATTTAGTTGCAGTGGAAAATAACAAGATTCCTTTGTCTCAGGCAAGGCTTCAGGAGGCCATTTAGCTGGAGGTCATTTGAGGAATAGGTAGGATTTGGAGAAATGAAGAATATCCTAAGTAAATCCAAGTGTTGTGAATAGGCATGCTTAAGCCCTAGTGGCTTTAGGCATAAAGTACACAAAGTTACAGACACAGGGGGGTTGTGAGTGTTCTTGAATAAGTCAATAGGCAAAAGCAAGACAGACTATCAGAAATCTTTGGGGTTGTGTGGTGGTTCGTTTTCTTAATGATAGTATGCCAAAGCTAAGAGTAACTTGTTTTTCACTGATTTAGAAAAGTAGGAAGCATGGAAAATAAGAAGTCAACTGAAGTTTAATGTCATTATTACTGTACTGTTTTTTTCCTTCTTCCAAAAGTATTACTGGTAGAAATTTCCTCCAAGTTAGAGCATTCTGTATCTAAGAAAGGCAAAAAAAAAAAATGAGTATTCATAAATCCAATGATCTTCACTTAACATTTTTTTAGTTCTCTGTTAGACTGTCTCTTTAGCCTTAGTTGGAGATTTCATAATTAGCTGTGTGTAATATTCTAGTGAGCTGAAGTTTTATCTTAAGGATTAAGGATATGGTTCTAGGGATTAAGGATGTAGGTATAATCTCTTACCAGAAAAGACTTTACGATGTACTCTGTGACTTAAGGTCATTATAGAAAGTGTGCAGTGTATCTCAGATTAGTGTGAGAAAAGCCTCTTTTCTGTCAAAGTAGTTTACTTCCTTTCTGTAAATCTTGTGAGAATTGTTTTTCTGAAAAGTTCCTGCTTTGGCACCTGTTTTATTTTTTTTGGTTGTTTGTTTTATTTTCTTGTCAGTCGTGGGTCTTGAACTCTGGGCCTGGGTGCTGTCCCTGAGCTCTTCAGCTCAAGGACAGTGCTGTACCACTTGAGCCACAGCACTACATCAGGGTTTCTGGTAGTTAATTGGAGATAGGAGTCTCTCGGACTTTCTAGCTTGGGCTGGCTTTGAACTGAGATTCTTAGTTTTCAGCCTTCTGAGTAGCTAGGATTACAGGCATGAGCCAACGGTGCCCAGCATTATTCATTTTTTTTAATTTAATTTTTCATTGTTATTATAGAGGTAATGTTCAAAAGGGTTACAGTTAAGTAAGTCAAGTAAAGAATACATTTCTTTTTGGACACTGTCACCCCTTCCCTTGTTCTCTCCCAGTTTTTCCTTCCCATCACCACCCACATGCTCATTTTCAACATAATGTCTAATGAGTACGACTGTTTCATTTGTTCATCCATTGTATTGCCCCTTGCTCATTACATTTTAGTTTCATCCATTTCATGCGGCACTTTAGAACTCTTATTATGGCTGGGAATGTAGCTTACTCATGGAGTGTGTACCTAGCGTGCATGAAACCCAGGGTTCGATTCCTCTGTACCACATAAACAGAAAAGGCCAGAAGTGTGGTTGGGAATATGGCCTAGTGGCAAGAGTGCTTGCCTTGTATACATGAAGCCCTGGGTTTGATTCCTCAGCAACACATATATAGAAAAAGGCCAGAAGTAGCACTGTGGCTCAAGTTGGCAGAGTGCTAGCCTTGAGCAAAAAGAAGCCAGAGACAGTGCTCAGGCCCTGAATTAAAGTCCTAGGACTGGAAATTAAAAAAAAAAAAAAAGAAAGAAAAGGCTAGAAGTGGTGCTGTGGCTCAAGTGATAGAGTGCTAGCTTCGAGCAAAAGAAGCTCAGAGCCAGTGCTCAGGCCCTGATTTCAAGCTCCTGGACTGGCAAAAAAATCCTAATAGAAGCTCCTTAAATATTATTTAAATTGTATCCCATTAATTAAGCAACATCATTCTGCAGGTTGTGAATATGAGCAGAGGGAAAGAGCCTGCTGGATTAAGGGTGAAAGTGAGCAGCCTGCCTGTTCTGCTCTGCTTGCCAGATTTTTGGCTCATGGAGCATCCTTCTGCAGACTTCCTTGCCTTGACTTCCTTTTGAGTTGGTGTCCTTCTTCCTATGTGACACATAGGAGGATGTGTCATCTGGAGCCAATTCTACCAATAGCAAAAAAAAAAATATCCTTACTGCTTTTACCCATTTTGTTTAATAGATATACTTTTATTTATTTATTTATTTATTTATTTATTTATTTATTTATTTATTTATTTATTTATTTTTGGCCAGTCCTAGGCTGTGAACTCAGGACCTGAGCACTGTCCCCGGCTTCCTTTTTTCTCAAAGCTAGCACTCTGCCACTTGAGCCACAGCATCACTTCTGGCCATTTTCTGTATATGTGGTGCTGAGGAATCGAACCCAGGGCCTCATGTATACGAGGCAAGTACTCTTGCCACTAGGCCATATTCCCAGCCCCAATAGCTATACTTTTAGAGTATTAGACCCTGAAGCATTTCAGACAAAAGTTATATGAATTTGTTTATGCCTTTGTTTATGCATGCAGAGTATTGGCTGTAAATCTGCTTGCAGTTAGGAAGGAGGGCAGGATGAAGGAGATTACTTTGTTGCTCTGCCTTATTTTTTTTCCTGTATAGTTATCCATTGACTCTGTAAGAAGGCATAATTAAAGCTTTGTAAGGCTCAGTAGTCTCCTAGGTACTGGGTATGATAAGGTTCTGACCTGAACCAGTTCTTGGTCTCCAGTGGCAGCCCAGAGCTCTGTGTTGGAGATGATAGCGGCGCTATTATTGATATAGAGTTCACTGGCTCAGCTGCTGGGCATGTGATTGTATCTATATTTGAAGTGTTCTGGAGCTTGAGGTTGGCCTGCTGCCTTGTGGTGAGCTCACCATACCATCACTGCAGCAGGACTGCCGCTGCCTACAAGGAAACCCTACTGAAGTGAAATATATACAGCCTGCTGGCATGTGTTAAAGAGCTCTCTTGTCAAGAGAGAAGAAAATTGTTGGAACTAGCTATCTTTTCAGAGCAGTTTTGAGTGCCCAAGTCTGTTCTGTTTAGAAACTTGAAAGTTCCAAATGGCCAGCGAAAAAACTTTTCCAATGAAACTGCTTTCTATTTTCAGGTAGCCTTCTGCTGATACTTTCTTTCATGTCTTAGCCATGTTTCCATCTCTTCTAATCAAAAGTAACAAGGCTAAGGATAAGAAATAGGGTCTCTGAAAATCTTTGTCGTGGTCTAGCTGGTTAGTTTCAAACTTTCATACTAATGTGAAGTTCATTTGTTCTACTACTTAGTGGAGTTAAACTTGCCTGGCATTTCCCTTCCTGTTTTCCTTGAAAGGGTTACATATGTTTAAATTAGTAAAGATTATTTTCTGAGTTAAGATTATGTTCTGAATTAGTTAAAAAGTCAACTTAATTCTGTTAGTAGCTATCAGATGAAAACTTTCTCTGACAAAGACTGCACATCGAGGCAGACAGTAAGACTCATTTATGAATTTATGTACTTTAAAAGGGAGATAGTATGATTGTAAAGGCTATCCTACAAATTCTTACATAGCTTCACCTCCAAGTGCTGTTATTTCTGGAGTTAGATAATTCAGAACAGAGCTCTTGGTTTCCCTTCAAAACATTAATTGCCCACTCTTCTGGTGCAGTGTTGGATGTAGGATGGAATAGCCAGGCATTGCCAACAATCCTGACAACTCTACTAAACATGGAGTTCAAGATATGGTTGTCTTCTAAAGCCAATCTTGCCAAGGGAAATTTATGTGTGTTCTGTGTCATGGACATTCAGACTGTGAGAGT
Organism: Perognathus longimembris pacificus; assembly: GCF_023159225.1. Lineage (NCBI taxonomy): Eukaryota > Metazoa > Chordata > Mammalia > Rodentia > Heteromyidae > Perognathus > Perognathus longimembris. The sequence continues at coordinate 1,505,295 of NC_063185.1, read as the reverse complement.
AAGGTACAGAAAGGATTGCAATAAATGGTTGTAGTTGTAGGTGTTTTAAGAATCCCATGCACTTTACAACCTTCTGTGCACTCTTACTTGGCGTTGTAGAGAGCTATCAAGTAGTCCTTTAGTTTTCTTTTTTTTTTTTAATAATTAATTCTGGGCTGGGGATATGGCCTAGTGGCAAGAGTGCTTGCCTCATATACATGAGGCCCTGGGTTCAATTCCCCAGCAATACATATACAGAAAATGGCCAGAAGTGGCGCTGTGGCTCAAGTGGCAGATTGCTAGCCTTGAGCAAAAAGAAGCCAGGGACAGTGCTCAGGCCCTGAGTCCAAGCCCCAGGACTGGCAAAAAAACCCAAAACAAAATAAATAATTAATTCTTTATTATCAAAGTGATGCACAAAGGGGTTACAGTTTCATAGGTAAGGTAGGGGGTACACCTTAGTTTTGTTAAATGTTGTGTCTTATGGTAGAAAACATCTCAGTTGCCCAGTAAGAGTTAGAAATATGGGGTTGACATAGCCGAAGATATCTTGTTGACAGAGTTTGGTTGAGTGCAAAAGACAAGCATGCACAAGTTCCACTTCTAACTCAATAGTTTTTGGCCCGACTGCATATTAAAGTTGCTTAAAGAATTTTTTGAAATAATTCCCAGGGAGCAGACCCTACCCAGACTAAATAAACTAGTCTCTGGTAGAATGTGGACATTGGTGCTATTTTAAAGCCTGTAGCTATTGCTGGTCACTTCTGCCTTAGGTCTCTGTTCCCTCAACCATTGTTCCCTTAACAAATATTTCCCCACTCTGTGTTTCATTGTAAATTTAATCCTTTGAAACATTACTACATTATTTAAATTAATCTCAAGCCACCAGTATAAGAGGAACTTTGAATGTGATGCTTGGAATTAAGTCTATGAAACAAATGAACATCCTCAAATTCCTTCTGACTATGGGATAAATAATAGACATGATTTACAGAAAAATTCCTCTTTTACTACAGTGATGTTCTTGTCATACTCATTGGCTTTATGTCTTTGCGCTTGTGAATTGGATTAATAGATGGTCATCAATATGAGAATAGAACAGTACAACTATAGAGCAGTGAGTTGATACCTACAGTAGTTCTTTTTCGAGCATGGAAATGCCAAGATTAACGGGTCCCCTAATTCTCTCCAAAAGTTTTGTGTTAAGCTTTTTTTTCTGTGACAAAAGGGTAAGAAAAACACTTTAAAGAAATAAGCTTCTTTTGGCTCATGTTTCAGTCCATTGTAGTCTGATTCCATTGCTGTGGGCATGTGGAAAGGCAGAACATCATGGTGGAGATGGTATAGTAGAGTGCCTTGCTCAACTGACAGCTGCCAAGAACTGCATAAGAAGGAGCACAAGACAGTAAATAGTGCCTAAGAATATTCCCTAGGGAACTATTCTGTTCAACTATACTCCTGAAACTTTCTATCACTTCCTAATATTCCACTCAAAGCATGAACTCAGTTGGGTGCCAGTGGCTCATGCCCTGTAATCTAGCTTCTCAAAGGCAGAGATCTGAAGATTGTAGTTCATGAAGCCAGGCAGAGCAAGAAAGTATGTAAAACTTTTATCTCCAATTAAGCACCAGGACTAGCAGATAAAAAATATGAATGCATCAGATTAATCTATTAAGTCAGAGCCCTTTTACGCCAGTCTCAATGATTAGATCTACCAGCTCTGGACCAAGCCCTTTAATACATGAGCCTTTGTTTGGGGGTGGAGGCTTGGGAGGAAGGAAGCATACTTTATATCTAAACCATATCAAGCTTGGTTTGCTGACCTCCTTGACTCTAGTGGCTGCTATTTGGAAGTTCTTAAGGGTAAAGTTTGAAGTGGTCAGGATCACATGGTCAGGATCATGTTCATACACAGTGGGGGAGGAAAGTTGGGGATGATTGGGTTCAGAGAAAATGTCATTGGTAGGTTTCTTTAACCCAGTGGAGGTAGTTGAGCTAGGAAAACCTGAAATTAGTTGATCGTAGGAGAACATTGGATGTTTAAAAAACTGAGTTTTTACTTATACGCAAATTTTAATTTTCCCCTCCCAAATTAAACATTTAAACATTTAAGTTTTATTGTCAAGGTGATATACAGAGGGGTTACGGTTACATATGTTAGGTAGTGAGTATATTTCTTGTCATACTTTTTACCCCCTTTAAATTGAACTTTTAATACTGAGTGTCTTGAGTACTATCTCAGTACAAGAGGTTTTCCCTGAAAGGCTGTCTTTCCAGATTTTTGTTGTAAAGGAAGCAATGGACTGGGACATCTACACAAAAGCTTTTCTTTCTTGGGATGGGCTGCAAGATTGTGTAGGAATAAGTTTCTTGTTTTGTGTTTGTCCTAGGATCTTGTGAATTATGAAGAAGAGTGGAAGACTATGCTATAGAGACTGAGAGGCCTTGTCATTTCTGACCATGCTCCAGAACCACAGTTGGGGGCGGCGGGTGGGGGGAGGAGGGAACTGCACACAGTATTGAAGCCCTTCATCCCCCATCCCCACCCCAAAGCCAAGTGGTGCTTCTGCATTGTCAGTCTGCTGCCATTTCTGCATTCAGGAACAATTTCAATGCCCCCTCAACCCTAAAGCTTAGGAGCGCTCCCCTGTTGTTATGTTGCTGTCAGGAAGGGATTGGATTGTTCAGCCTGGGGAGTGATTTCTAGGCCCAGATACCTTGTCCAAGGGCCTTAGTGCAAAGGGAAAGCCCATGATTACCCTGTCAGCAGACATTCCACTCTGGCAGCCTAAAATGAAATGGGAACTTGAATAAGCAGTAGCCATGTGATGTGAGAGGTACATTAATTATTACAGACACCAAGGTATGGAAGGCATCACTGCACACAGAGTATGGGGAGTCTCTTGTGCAAGTGGCTGTCTTTGCTTGTGTATTAATCCTCCTCAGATGACTGCATGCATGTGTTTCTGACTTTTGTTTGGGCCTTGGCTGAAATGAAGTCTCATGTTTCCTTTTAGGCTCTCTAGTGCCCCTAACTCCTTCTTCATCACCACCACCTTGGTAGGTGAAAAAAAAAATTAGCTCAGTGTCTTCTAGCCACATAGTCAGTGGGAAGACATAAGTGACAGTATTTTCTTGTTCAATTTTTTTTCTCACCTTCTGGACCAAGCAGGACTTTTCCCTTGGAACAACACTGCTTCCATGCCTTTCTTTTTGTTGGGCCATCTGGCCACCGAGACAGCCTTTCACATAGTTGTGCTCCTTAAAAGACTTAAAGAACCATGGGTGCCCTTTTCTCATCCCGGGAGAAGCCTTAACAAGTTACTTCTGGAAATAATTTAAAGTATCATAAAGTAAAAAGCAAATGGCTTCATACAGTACATTTCCCTAGAACAGCATAATCAACTACTGAAGTAGCTGTTTAATAGGCTAGGTTATCTTAGCACTATAGATGTTTTGGGCCAGATAATTTTATGTTGTAAGGCTCTTCATTTGTAGGTCTTGAGCAGTGTCTCTGGAGCTGCTAGCACACCTCCAGTGGTGAAAACCAGAAGTGTTTCCAAGTGCCTCCTGGCAAGTAAGCTTATCCCTCACCTGGAAATCGCCAGGTAGACTGCCAGACACGGCTATTGAGCACTTGAACTGTAGCTAGTCTGAATTGAAATTATGCTTAATTCATAAAACACATGTTAGATTTCAAAGACTAAATGTAAACCAAATACTTCATTTGTTAAATATCTCAATCATCATCCAGGCACCAATGGCTCATGCATATAATCCTAGCTACTTAGGATGCTGAGATCTGAGGATCAAGGTTCAAAGCCAGCCTGAGCAGGAAACTCTGTGAAACTCTTATCTCCAATTAACCACCAGAAAAATAAACCAGAAGTGGGGCTGTGGCTCAAGTAGAGTGCTAGCCTTGAGCTGAAAAGGGACAGTGCCCAGGCCCAGATCAAGGCCCAGGGACAGCGCCCAGGCCCAGTTCAAGCCCCATGACCCAGAAAACAAAATACAAAAAACAAAAAACAACCCACCTCAATAATCTTATAATGATTATGAGCTTAAAATGGTACTTTTTACTCAGAGTTAAGGGTGCCAAATTTGTTTTGTTTTGTTTTTTGCCAGTTGTGGAGCTTGAACTCAGGGCCTGAGCACTGTCTTGGCTTCTTTTTGCTCAAGGCTAGAACTCTACCACTTGAGCCATGGTGCCCACTTCTGGCTTTTTCTATATATGTGGTACTGAGGAATCGACCCTAGTGCTTCATGTGCACAAGGCGAGCACTTTACCACTAGCCATATTCCCAGCCCCCAATTTTTATTTTAGTAAATACTTTCTGTGCTGAAAATGCATGCACACATATGCATAATGGCACAAGGCCCTGGGGCTTGAACTCAGGGAATGGGTGCTGTCCCTGAGATTCTTTTACTCAAAGATAGCTAGCACCTCAACAACTTGAGCCACAGGGTCACTTCTGTGTTTTTTTTTCTAAATAGTTTATTGGGGATAAGTCTTCCATGTACTTTGTTGCCTAGACTGGCTTCAAACTGCAATCCTCAGGTCTCAGCCACCTGTGTAGCTAGGGATACTGGCATAGGCCACCAGTGCCCAGTGAGAAATACAACGTTTGCAGGGCTCGAGATGTAGCTCAGTGGTAGAGCTTTTGCCTAGCTCATGAAAGACCCAGTGTAGCAAACAAACAAAAAACAACAGAAAACCCAACTTTTAATGTAAGAGTGTTTTAGTGTTAAATTGAAATCCTAACTTTTATTTTAAAATGTAGATCCTAGAAAATTTTAAATTATACTGTATAGCTTTCATTATTTCTTTTCTTTGGTTGGTTGATTGATCTGGTGCTGGTGTCCAACGCAGAGCTTCGTATATCCTAGAGAGGTAGACAGGAAGATACACTATCATCAAGCTTCATCCCTAGCCCCTTGCATTACATTTCAATGGGCTGGCACTGAATTAGTGTTGATATTAGTATGTAATTTGTCCATTACTCCTGTATTAGGCATTTAGAGCCCTTTGAGCCAATGTTGGTTGTTTGTGACGAGTTCTCACTGTGTAGAGCACTCTTCCTGCCTCAGTCTCTTGGGTGCTGAGATTATAGGTGCACACCCCATGCCTGGCTAACCATTGGATTTAGATAATTTTTTTGTAATAGTTTCCTTTTTCAATACAGTAAAATTAGATACATGGTATGCATATGATGTTAGCTATCCCCATTTTCTTACAGTGTATGTTTGTTTACATTTCCTTCTTTCCCATATTGGATTTTGTATCTCTTTACGAAAGTATATAATTGTATCTTAATATTGAAGTTATGCTTCTTGATTGTTGATATTGTATGTTTGTTCCCTACTGCATTGTGCCACACTGTCCCCTAGAACAGTATCTGAACATCATAGGCCTTCAGTGACTGAATTTAGAAATATTATCTCAATAAAAGCATAAGGTTTGAAATATATGAGATACCTGATTAATTCTTTAACTTTATCCTCTTCTTTAATGCTAATTTCATTATGCAATAAGTTTTCCTTTTCTGCTTGTAACCATTTGTCTTTAATAAGTTTTTGCCTTTCGCAGGAAATGGAAGCTAGCTCTTTTCCCTAATTGTGCTATTCAGTTTTCTTCTATTTATTTCATCATTTTTGTCATTTTTAAGGGTTAGTGCCAGATGGATTTTTGTACAATATGAAATGTGGGTCTCAGTTCATTCATAAGCTGGTATTGATTTTCTAACAGTTCTCACTGACTCACATATTTATACACTGCCATGTTATATATGTGTTCACTTAGTACCTCAACTAACTTGGATATATTAAATTTTTTTCAGTTGGTTCATTTCCAGTGTTTATAACTCACTTTTCAGAGTGTTGATTGTGGTAGTATATAAGTATTTTTACCTTTAAACAGGTCTTTTATTTCCACCTGGTGTGCTGGGTCTTAAAAGCCCTTTTAGCTAGGCTAGAAGGAAAGAGAAGTTAAAGTTAGGAAGCACAGTTACAAATACAAGACATCTGTGCAGTTATTGGCAGGTTGATAGATGCTTTAATATTATGTTTAAACATGAGTCTTTAATACATCCTCTAGTGTCTACTCATCTTTGGTTTAAAAACAACTTAGGATGTGCATTTTTGCAATTAAGTAAAGTGCTTTTTGCATTCTATTGTGTTAAGTGCAGAACTGTGACTGACTTTGGAAATTTCCATTTGCTTATAATGAGGCTAGTTAGGAGAATCAGTTAAAATTTATTTTAATCCAGTACTTCCTCTGGGGAAGAGAAGGGAGCGCTTTATGAAGGTATACGTTTGACAATTAGAATTGATTTGTTTTGTTTTGTTTGGTCAGTCGTGGGGCCTGGGTGGCCTGGGCGCTGTCCCTGAGCTCTTCAGCTCAAAGCTAGCACTCTACCACTTGAGGCACAGTGCCACTTTTGGTTTTTTGTTGATAAATTGGAGATAGAAGTTTCATGGACTTTCCTGCCTGTGCTGGCTTTGAACTGCAATCCTCAGATCTCAGCCTCCAGAGCAGCGAGGACAACAGGCGTGAGCCACCAGTGCCCAGCTTTCCTTCTTTTTTGAAAAGCATATGCATAGTGATTTAGAGCAACTTAAGCATGGATTCAAATATATATTTCCATCTAATACCTATTTGACTCCATTTCTTCCAGCTGTAAAAGAGGCATAACATACAGGGTTGGTACAAGGATCACCAGGTTAATATCTACAAAGCAGTTAAGACAGTGTGGGATACAGTAACTGCTATGTTGGTTTGTTTTGAAGTAATAGCTGCCAAACCAGGTGTGATGGTCGACCCTAGCCCTCAGGAAGCTGAGACAGAAAGACTGAGTTCAAGGACAGCCTAGGGTACATAATGATTCTTTTTTGTTTTCTTCCCTCCATCATGGGGCTTGAACTTTGGGCCTAAGTGCTGTCCCTGATCTCTTTAGCTCAAGGCTAGTGCTCTTTTACTTGAGCCATAGTGCCACTTCGGGTTTTCTGATAGTTAATTGGAGATAAGAGTCTCACAGACTTTCCTGGAAAGGCTGGCTTTGAACTATGATACTCAGATCTCAGCCACCTGAGTATCTAGGATTACAGGCATGAGCCATCAGCACCCAGCTGTTTGCTTTGTTGTTGTTTTTTTTAAAGGAATTGGCACAAATTCTCTTCTCATGTTCAAGTAAACAGTTTGCTATTCGATACATGCTAGTCATGAGCTTTGGCTATGAAATTGCCCTTGCTTCCTCTCTTTCTGGCCAGTGTCCCAGGGAAAGTTGGATACAGGCAGCCTCAGGTCAACAAAATAGAACTGAAATACCAAAGCTTAATAGCAGTTCGTTTTTGCAATAATACTAGAGTATATATCCTAATATTTTATAATAAAGCTATTGGGGAAAACTTGGTAAGTCTCTAGTAGTTTTTTTTTCCATTCCTCTTTTGTAGTATTGGTGTTTGAACCCAATTGACTCACACATGTTAGGCAAGTGCTCGAAGTTACACCACTGCCCCTGCTCATGCTCTAGGAACCATAGTCTTAATCTTACTCTTGTTATTGGGCTAAGGAAATTACAGAGTTTGAAGGAGGGGATTCCCCATCCCTCCAAGAGTCCACTGTTCAGAGACAGTCTCAAGCAAAAAGATGGATTTATTGGGGAAGCATAAAGTGAACTGACCAGCAATAGATGCAGCACAGACTTGGGAGCTGCCACTGTGACCCCCAGCAATCCTCTAAAGGGAAAAGCATAGCACAGATGTGGGGGCTTGATGCAGGGTTACATCAAACAACAAGTGAAGCTCTCATGGCATAGATGTAGGAGGTTGACTCAGGGGGTAGAGCAAATAACAAGCAAGCCATTGACAGAAGAAGAATTTTGGGGTCAGGTTGACCTAATAATCAAGGTGGAGTCAGCTCTATTCCCCCCAACATTTCCTACCATGTTTCCCTAATCACGATGGAGTCAGCTCTACAACAATTCTCTTACTAGTGGAGGAGTGTATCCATGTAATCCAGAAAGAGAAAAATGAACTAATTATTTATTATACTCAATAAGAAAAAAAACTAGAATGTCTTAACAGAAGTGAATGGTTAAGATCTCATGGTTAGTGATTCAGTATTAAAATGCTAACTACACATATACAGCGTGCAGAGCAACATAAAAATATTTCCATTGACTCTGTACAGAGATATAGGGGTGAGAAGACCCAATGGGAAGGGGAACGAGGTGACCCTAGAGATGGGCCAGTTAGATGAAAGAGGAAGTAGTTGAGATGGGCTGTACAGTTTATCAGGGCAGCCCAGGGAGGTATTGTTAGTATGTATGGAGTGTTTTCACAGTATTTTTCATTATCCCTTTAATTCCTTTCAATAATGTGTGCCAGGTATGTGCACCAAGGAGGTTGTGAATGAACGGAAGCTTCAGTAGCTGAAGGCTGATGGCAGAATGAGCATTCAGTCCCTATCTTTCAAAATCTGCACACTTCACTTTTGTTTCCAGCTAAGGGGGAATTCTACCTACAGACATAGTACTAAGTAGTTTAATTCAAAGAGATGATGAGTTTTTGGAGTAAAAAAAATTTGTGAAGTAGCAATCTGTGAAAAATCTGTGAAGTAGCAATAAATGAACTGCAGTATAGCAAGGGATGACTATCTAACACTGCTACTTTGCAGATTTTCACCTATTGTGGGGATCTTTGGAACGTAGCTCCCATGGTAGGTGAGATAGCACTATTTACCTATTTAAAAAGAAACCCACGATACAATGAAGTTGCAGTAAGTGAACTGTGATATATATAGCGAGGGACAACTGTGTTAAGTCCATTAGTAAGCTTCTTGCAAACTGTCACTGGGCATTTTGGAGATGACAAAAATGAATTTAGTGGCCAGGCACCAGTGGCTCATGCCTATTGAGAACAGAGGATCGCAGTTTGAAGCCTGTCCAGGCATGAAAGTCTGTGAGACTCTTTATTTTCAGTTAGCCACCAAAAAGCCAGAAAGTGGAGTTGTGGTAGAGCACAGATTTGAGGGAAAAAAGAGAGAAAAGCTGAGGAGAGTGCCTTGGAGTAGCACATGCTGTTGCGTGCACGCACTTTCGCTTGGGCACGCATACACACACACACACACACACACACACATATACACACACACAAAGAAATTAGTGTGCTAGCCATGTCTTGTTCTTATTCCCACTATTGGGAACAGTCCTGCACATAGAAGGTCCTCTGTACATTGTTTTGAGAATGAAACTTGTAAAGACTCTTCCCATTACTAATATGTCACTCTTATGTAAGCATACTAATTAATGGGTGGCATACCAGGTTTTCCTTTTCTAATGCCCTAATGCCACAGAATGTTGATTAAAAAACTCTCTAACTTTTGAGCTTTGTTCACTTGGAAAGGCAAAAAAGTAGTACAACTAAATCACTTTTTTGTTTTTTTTTGGCCAGTCCTGGGTCTTGAACTCAGGGCCTGAGCACTGTCCCTGGCTTCTTCCCGCTCAAGGCTAGCACTCTGCCACTTGAGCCACAGCGCCGCTTCTGGCCGTTTTCTGTATATGTGGTGCTGGGGAATCGAACCTAGGGCCTCGTGTATCCGAGGCAGGCACTCTTGCCACTAGGCTATATCCCCAGCCCAACTAAATCACTTTTGAAAAAGAATAAAATTCCAAGTATCATACTACCCGATTTTTAGATTTAATTTATAGCTTGGGACCCAAGTCAGCAGTTCCAGTATACACACGCAGAGATAGATCAATGGAGTAGACTCTAGACACAGACTCACACAGGTTTGGCCAACTTTTTCACATATACACAAAAGCAATTTGGTGGAAAAATGAGGCATTTTATTATTATTTTTTTCGCAGTACTGCAGTTTGAACTCAAAGCCTTGAGCTTATGAGGCAAACCCTTTTCCACTGGAACTGTGCCTCCATGCCAATGTCTTCTTAATAAACTAGGTTAGGACAATCAGATAAGCATAAGCAATGAAACAAAACTTTTACCTAAACTCCACTCCTAATTTTTCTGGGTTACAGAAAAATTATCTAAAAATTTATGATGTAAATGTAAAATGTCAAACTACAAAACTTTTGGAAGAAAACATATAAGGAAAACCTTCTTGACTTAGGGATAGAAAAGCATTCTTAGACAGGATGCTTATCACATAATCCATAAAAGGAACAAAACAAATAAATTAGACTTTATCAGAATTACAACCTTTTTCAGGCATGGTGACAATACCAGCTATGTAGGAAGGAAAGATGGACTGATCATGGTTCAAGGTCAGCTCAGGCAAAAATCAGTAAGCCTTGTTTCAAATAGTAGACTGGGTGTAGTAGCACAGACCTGTAATCCCAACTGTGTATGAGGCATAAATAAGAGAATCATAAGTTTGAGGCTGGTGCTGGGAGAAAAACCCTGTCTAAAAAATCTATTAAAGAAAAAGGGGTGGGTTCCTGGTACAAGTAATGTATCCAATGTACAAGTACTGTACAATGTACAAGTAATGTATCCAATGCCTAACGTATGAAACTGTAACCTCTCTGTACATCAGTTTGATAATAAAAATTTGAAAAAAAAACTTGGGAGAAAATATTTGCAAATATCTTAGCTGATAAATGACTTGAATCCAGTAGACATAAAGGACTATGTGAATTCAATGCTGAAAATCCTGTTAGGAAATAGATAAAAGACTCAAAAGTTGCACGTGGTGGCTTACTCTTACATCCTAGCTACTTGGAAGGTAGAGAGGTTAGAGTTGAGGCCAACCTAAAGAAAAAATTGTGGAGACTCATTTCAACCAACAAGCTGATTGGGGCTTGGTGGAACATGCCTGTCATCCCAACTATGTGAAAGGCCTTGGGTAGGAAGGTATGGTCTGATCCTGAATCCAGCCCAGGGAAGAAACGTGAGATTTTAACCATAAAATAACTAAAGCAAAAAAAAAAAATAGAAGAAGAAGACTTGCCAAAAAGAGTGTGTGGGATAAAGGAACCACAGATGTCAAATAGCATTCCATTAGAGCAGCACAAATACACCAGTCCTGTTAAAAAGAAATTAAAAGAAAACTGATGTCACCACCAAGTGCTGGTAAGGACATAGAAAAACTATGTACATTGCTAGTAGGATATAAAATGATACTATGGGAAAGTAATTTTATTACAACTAATGTTTGAATCATAAAAAATATTAACCTACTTTCTAAACTTCTGTGCTGTCAAAAGTTAAAACTCTTCCAATATACATTTGTAATGGATGTATTTTCTAATTCAGATAATGGCTCTAACAGTGCCTTTTGAATCTCATTGATGTACAGAGAACATTTCTACATTTTAAAATCTACTGGGCTGGATTAGTAGCCTAGTGGTAAAGTGATTGTATACTAAATGCAAAGGTCTAGTTCAATCCCTAGTGCTGAATGAAGAAAGGGAGATGGAAAGAGAGAGAGAGAGAGAGAGAGAGAGAGAGAGAGACACCAATAAAGCAGGAAAGGAAGCAGTAGAATCCCATCATGCCTTCTGAGAGATGAGTGTGGCCAGTTCAGACCACAGGCTCCTTCTGAAAGATGAGTACGGCCAGTTCAGACCACAGGATCGTGGATCAAATTAAATATTTGAGCATTGCCTTTCTTTGTGAAGGTATTCTCAAAAATGAAGTTGCAGACTTTTATTTAAATCAACATTGGTGCATGAAGATTTGCAAGATTTCAGTGAAAGGGGAAAATATTTTAAACCTTAATTATGTAAAATATTTCCTCATTAGTAGACCTGTATTACAAACACCCAACTATTTCTATAACCTGAATTTTATTAAATGTTTTGTAATGATCTATTTGCTTTATAATCAAAATACCTGTAAAAAAAATCCTTGATTTTTTTGATCTCTTGGTCCACAAGTCTAAAAATATTTATTATCTGATCATTTACAGAAAATGTCAATCCCTAGCTTAAAGCACTGATCTTCAAGCAATCAAAATTTTACTTTGAATCCCCTGTAGTTACAGCCCATAAATTTTCATACAATTTAGCTAAAATCATTTTCTAATTTCCATGTCATTTCTTCTTTAAGTTATATTATTTAGAAATTGGTAGAGCTAGCCAGTGAGCAAAAGTGTTAGTTAGGTACTGAGTTTGAGTACTGATCTTGAACCAAAAAAGTATATTAAATAACTTTTAAACATGTAGAAAATTCCTTGTGACCTTTTATTCAGAGTCCTAATTAAGTTCCAAAGTGTCAGTCTAGAAATGTGTTGAAGTTTGCTTTCTATCAGCATGTAGCACATCTTGGCAGCTATGTATTAAACACTTGAAGAAGTGTCTTCTGAGCTGGGGGTATGCAGATCACAATGGTCCTGTAATTTTTTGTACCTACTCTGTAGAGTCCCAGTATCAACTAAGATCTAGTAAGTGTCTTGAACTTTTTTTGTATATCTTTCTTAATGGATCCAATACTTTGTTTTTTCTTTTTTCTGTGATTATGAGCAGATTAAAGGTAAGAAGAAGCTATGTTGAATTCTGGTTTCAGCAGTCTCTCTACTTCACTATTTTGTACCATAATCCCTAGCAATTAAATTGTGTCCACTTATACATGAGAATTTATATAAGAAGGAATTCTTTTCCTAGCATTGGGTCACTGCTGTTTCCTCTTGAAACCTACCTTGTTTGTAATGGAAGGAATGACTGTGAACACAGAGCAGTGTACTCTCAGGTCCACCCAGGTGTTTCTGAAGTTGCATAACTGCTGTGAACCAAAGCTTTTGTTTGATGGGTGCAGCCGGCAAGCCGGGGACCATGTGCACACTTTCTACCCTTACGGTTGTTGTGGAAAGACAATAGTCTATAAAAATAGAGACTTGGCTGAGCACCAGTGGCTCATGCCTGTAATTCTAGCTATTAAACAGGCTGAGATGTGAAGATTGTGGTTCAAAGCCAGCCTGGTTTCCAGTTAACCACCAAAAAGCCAGAAGTGTGCTATGGCTCAAGTTCTTGCCTTGAGCAAAAGGAGCTCAGCAACAGCACCCCTGCCCAGAGTTCAAGCCGCAGGACTGGCAAAAGCAAACAAACATTAGATTATACAACACCAAGAGTGAACCTAATGGTCTCCTGACTGTTGGCATTTCTCAGTTTGGGTGAGGTAATGTGTGGTTGAGCAGTTATCACTTGGACTTGCCTCTTCTGTGTATGTAATATTTGTTAAGTGCTCATGTCTCGTTCCCTTTCGGTCGAGCAGATGAATTACCAGGATGCCTTGGAAAACAGCAGCCTGAGCTGAAGGCCTTTCCCTGGATGTGTCTATACATTCTCAGCTCAGAATTCTGGATGATGAACATCCCAAGGGGAAGTACCATCATGGCTTAAGTGCTTTGAAGCCCATCCGGACCACTTCCAAGTAAGGAGATCTGAAGGTTCATGTGTCAACGGCAAAGCACCAAAAGCATTTTTGAAAATTTGGACTGAGATGAGGCAGTTGGGGAGATGTACTTTTAATCAAAAGAACTGTTTACTGAAGTGTATTTTAAATATTGTCTTCTGGGTGTATGTTGAATCTTTGTGACTTGGTTTCTTTTTACAGAAACCAACACCCAGTGGACAATGTTGGCCTCTTTTCCTGTATAACATTTTCATGGTTTTCTCCTCTGTCCCACATAGCCCACAAGAACAGGGAGCTCTTAATGGAAAATGTGTGTCCTTTGCCCAAGTGTGAGTCTTCTGATGTGAACTGCAGAAGGTAGGCATCTCTGGTTCATCCTGTTTTCCACATATTGGATGCTAGGCCTAAGACAGGAGGGTGTGAATTCTGCAGCTGTCCTGGGTGGGGCGGTGTCCTAGGGGTGGCTTCCCCTTTGCTCTTCTGCTTTATTTCCTATTTCACTATAATACTATTTTAAGCATGGGCTTTCTCTCTCTCTCTCTCTCTCTCTCTCTCTCTCTCTCTCTCTCTCTCTCTCAGCCCTGCTTCTCTTCCTGAGTTGGAAGGGAGATTTTGTGGCTGCCTTGTGACAGAATACATTTTTGTGGTAGCTGATTGTATGATTAAAATCTAGTTTGCTACTTTGCTTTTTACCACAACATCCTTCAGAAAGGGTGGGGGCCCTGACAAAGGAAGTTATCCCTAGACTTTATTCAGGGGTAGGCCGTTTGTGGGTGGAAGGAAGGGCTCTTGTTCTCATCATTTTCTGTACCTTGGAATTCTCCCTATCTGGAATAAATATGCACATACACAGAAAGGGACTTTTCTCTAGAACGTAAATACTATGTGTATAATTTTAAAGGAGAGACTTGTATGTGCTATTTCAGAGCCTGCAGACAAAGAAACTATGGGAGGGAAGCTAGGGTGTGTCTTTTTCTCTGAGGAGATGTGTAACAGGAAGACATATGCTTTGTTAAAACTAGAGAGACTGCGGCAAGAAGAGCTGAATGAAGTTGGGCCAGATGCTACCTCCCTGAGAAGGTTTGAGTGGATCTTCTGTCTCACCAGGCTCATCCAGTCCTTCATGTGCCTGATGATCACGTAGCTGGTGGGCTTCAGTGGACCAATAAGTTCTAACCATCCTTTCTGACGGTCTCCAGGAGCCCGGCCCTGTCCAGCTCTTAACTCTCTTGCTCAGTTACTGGGGTTGTGCTCAATTCGGGGTAGTTAGCAGCTTTAGAGACACCTCCTTCTCTGTTGGAATGGGTCAGTGGATTTGGGAGTAATGGTGGCTTCTCAAGCACTGAAATGATGATGGGCTGTACTGGGAGAGAAGAAAGAGCTAATTTGCATTCCTAGGGTGATCCTGGTTCTGCACAGGACTGTGCTTCTTGGTTGTATGTTGACATGAAATAACAATCTTGATCTTGGCAGATGTGTCATGGCAGTATTGTGAACATAGTCTTACTTTGTATGAACTGTGAACCAGCATGGTAACATACCAAATGCCTGGAAGCAGAGTATCATGATTAACAGTTGGCAAATGAACCCTCAAGGAGCTAGAGCATTGTCAAGGTTTTCAGAGTTTGACTTGGAGTCCATTTCAAGCTTTGGTGTATAGGGTAAGCAACGGCAAGTAGTATTCCATTGTGTATAAGTAACACACTTTTTTAATCTATTCATCTGTAGAGGGGCATCTGGGTTGTTTCCATATTTTGGCTGTTGTGAATTGTGCAGTGATAAACATGGATGTGCAGATGTCCTTTTGATATTCTGAGACCTGTTGTTCAGGCACCTAGGAGTGGTATGGCTGGGTCATAGGGTAGGTCTATGTTGAGTTTTGAAGAACCTCCATACTGTTCTCCAAAGTGGTTGTACTAATTTGCACTCCCACCCACAGTGGAGAAGGGTTTCTCTTTCTCCGCTTCCCCTCAAGCATTTGTGGTTGGCTGAGTTCAGAGTACAGGCTATTCTAACTGGAGTGAGGTGGTATCTCAGGGTTGTTTTTATTTGCATTTCCTTTACTTCCAGGGATGTTGAACATTTCCTCATATGTTTCTTTGCCATTTTTATCTCTTCTCCCGTGAAGTCTCTCTTTAGCTCTTTGCCCATTTAATAATTGGTTTACTGGGTTTGGAGGGGGTTAGTTTTTTGACTTCTCTGTAGATGACAAATATTAGGGCTTTGTCTGTTGCTGTGCTGGTGAAGATCCTTTCCCATATGTTTGGCTGTCTTTCTAGTTTGGTGACTATGTCTTTAGCTATGCAGAAACTTTTTATTTTGTGGTAGTCCCATTTGTTGCGTCTCTCCCCTATCTGTTGTGCCCCTGGGTATATATTCAGGAAGTTCCTTCCTGTGCCTATACATTCTAGCTTCTTTCCTACTCTGTCCTTCAGTAGTTTCAAAGATTCAGGTGTGATGTTGAGGTCCATGATCCATTTTGAGTTGATCTGGGCATCTGTTTCTTACACCTTCTGTGTTGCCTTACATTGAGATTTTTTTTATTAAATCTATTCTCTACATGTTTGCCTTGAGGTATCGGAGCAGTAGTACTGATTATGCTGTGAATTTTCTGTGTGTGGGTAAGCTGGAGGCTCATGGTTTGAGTAAGTATATGTTTAAGATGCATGGTGATTAGGTAGAGCTAATTTATAGTTTTGATTTTTCTTTTCTTTCTTTTATGTTTCCCTCCTTCCCCAACGTTTGATACCTTTTAAAAAGTTTTGATCTCTTTTGCTGAGGCAGAGAACACTATTTTTCTGATATTTCTGGGGTTTTATATTAATTGACCAACTAACACAATTTTGTATAATTTTTATGTAAATGAGACCTTGTAACTGAGATACTATTTTATGTTATTACTGATCAAAATGTCAAACATTTTCTTAGAGCCATCTTTTCCAAGAAGAGCTTCTGTCCTTGGTTCACTACAGTGCTGGTGGCTGCTCTGATCTGTAATCAAATTCTTTCATCTGGATAGCATGAGACAGGCTTTCTTTTTTTTTTTTTTTTTTTTTTTTTGGCCAGTCCTGGGCCTTGGACTCAGGGCCTGAGCACTGTCCCTGGCTTCTTTTTGCTCAAGGCTAGCACTCTGCCACTTGAGCCACAGCGCCGCTTCTGGCCGTTTTCTGTATATGTGGTGCTGGGGAATCGAACCTAGGGCCTCGTGTATCTGAGGCAGGCACTCTTGCCACTAGGCTATATCCCCAGCCCCTGAGAGACAGGCTTTCTTGATTCCACTCTCCTCAAAAAAAAAATTCCATAGGTTTTTGGGATTGTTAATTTCTTTCCTTGAAAAAAATGCTCCTTATGCATGTTCAGCTTGGTGGCTTTTAAGGTCACTCCCTTGAGCGTCAGCGGTTCAATCATGAAATAACTGGAAAAGCAATGCATACATCTATTATAATAATAATTCAAAAATTATTGCTGCAGCTGTCTTTTTGAGACCTCTTTTCTTTTTGACTGGAAATAAAAGAATTAGGCTAGTTTGAGATTAGTACCAAGAGTGTGCAAATTTCCTGTGAGCAAACTTGGATCCTTTCAAGAACATTCATTTTAAATTTTTGCAGATTTTCTAAGCTGGCATGATTTCAAACTGGCTTGGCTTGTTCTTACATAAGAACACCTTCCCCAGATTACAAGCTTTCCAAGTTATTTCTTGTTTCCTCGTAGGTGTCATTGTGACCTGTTAGTCAAACAGACCAAATAAAGCACAACCAAGCCTGTGCTTTGTGTGTGTGCATGTGTGTGTGTGTGTGTGTGTGTGTGTATGTGTGTTTAAATTCACTGGCCATCTGATGGTGGGTATTCCTGCATCAGGATGATCCAAGGGTCGGGCAATGTCAGGGAGTCAGTGACCCATGTACAGTTTACATAATCACTGTGAACAGAGTACCAGAATCTGTCCAGTTAGAGATGAAGAGTCAAAATTTATAAAACTAACAGAGACATTTTGGGGTCCTTTTAGACTCAGATAGTTCTGAAAAATCCAGGCCTTTCCTAGATGTCTCTGTACAGTTGGCATCTGCCTTAGATCCATCCACAAGAGAAAGCTGCCTCCAGCAGCACTGTCTCTTGGTGAATGTGAACTTCCCCAAGGCCCTGGGGCTAACGACAGTGAAAAAAACGTTTGAGTAGGTAAGTTCTCACCCTCCATCCTTCTCTCCATCTGCAGCTTGCTTGGTGCTGTCAGGATCTGGACTTGAGGGGAGCCTCTGTAGTGGAACCAGTGACAGAAGATTTTCTTGAGAATTTTCAGGATGGCTGTATTCTGTGCTCAGAATGAGAGAGTCAAGCTGGGCAGAATCTCTCACCAAGAGTTCAGGTATGGTAATGTTTATCGCTGGGAATAGCTTTCCACAGCCAGACACCTATGCTGATAACCTGGAGTTTTCTCCCAGTTTGTTTAGACTTAAGTGATAAATGTGTAACTTTTTTTAAACTAAATTCTGTTTGGATATTTCAATAAAAACCTGTTTTTTCTTCTCCCTTACAAAGTCACATCCATTGTCATTACTTTTGTTAAAACTCTGAGTTGGAAGTTCTTTAATCTAATGTTTCCTCTTTTCCTCCCTTTAAAGTTTTACATAGTGTTAATATTGGTTCTGTCCTTTGCCTTCCCTGCCCCTCCCCTCTGGGAGAGGCTGGTGCTCTTACTCAGTGCTGAAAGGGGCACTGTAAAGGGATGGGAAGGAAGAAGCCCAAACAACAGCCTGCTGTCCTTGCAAGCCTTTCCTGGAGACTGGTCCACAGTGCCTTGGTGTGTGAGAAAGGGCTTCATCTGTTGGAGGAAGGGCTCTGTGACTCAGGTCCATATTTTGGATGCATACTGGAAAAGAAGCCAATCTTCTTGGTAGTAAACCAGCAACCCATGCATGTGTGCAATGGGGAACCAATCATTGCATTTAAACCTAAAAATAAAAATTGGAGGGAGGGCAGAGATAGAATATAGTAGTTCTCAGAATCAGAACTCCTCTATAGATCGAGTTATAGAGCATGACATGTCTCATTAATGAGAATATCCTAGGGCCTAGGAGACATGTGATATTAAGCTACTTTTGGGAAAACAGAAAAATACAAATTAGCTCAGAGTCTGGCTTCTGAAAATCAGCATTAGATACTTGAAGACAATTGTACCTCTGTTTCTGTCTGTGGTTCTGTGCTGGCTTACACCCGTGTTAACCTTTGCTGTAAGAAAACAAGGTAGATGGGTGGGTGGGCTTTGAGTTTACTCTTTTTCTTTCTTAGGTTGGGGGATTGGTTTGGCTTTCTTTTGCTGTGGTATGTTTTGCTTCATTTTTGCCAACCTCAACCTTAGTATTAGCTACAAGGACTTGAAAAGACTCCAAAGAATGTCAGCCCTTTTTCTTCAAGGCCTAGAATTTTATATTCCATCATGAACAGACATAGCTTCCACATAGCTTTGTGTATCAACAGCACCAGTAATTATAAACAGAGTACCTCTTTAGGGACTTTTTAGGATATTTTGTGTTTTAATTCTCTTTCCTTAGCAGCAAGGTCTTTATTCCTAGAGCTTCTACTCCAGTGGAGAATCACTACAGCTTCAGGACCTCTAACAGCTGAGTGCCATCATCCTGACAGACTGCTTTGGACTTTGGAAACATATTGCTTCTGTTTTGTATTTCCAATGTGTGTAGTTATGACAATAGCCAGAGATCAGATGACCTGTTAGATGCTAGCCCTCTGTAACTGAACTCTGTATGCTCTTGCTGTTGTACAGTGTTTGTGAGATGGTCTTTGAAGATGGTATCTTTATATATTTTTTCTTTCATTTTCAATAAAAACCCATTACCTCCAACTCTTGGTATTTAATACTATTGTTGAATGTGCCTGTGTGAGTGTGTGCCCCAGCATTGCAGGACCTCAGAGCTGGAGGTGGTCCTTGGTGGTTCTTGGGGGCTGGTGGTTCCCTCCCTGCAGGTGGTGTTAGACATATGCTACCTGATGTAACATGTTTTTGTTCTTGGGAGGGAGTGGTTGTAGGGAGGGCCCGAGGGAGGGTCTCTAGAGTTGTTTTGGTCTGCTTTGATTACTGCTTCTGTACTATTAAACTGCTGATGTTTATTTTCAGGAATGTTTTGCAAATGCACTTCTCACTCTTCTTTTTTTGAAATTTAATTTATTTATTAATTGACCACATATTTTTGACAAGGTGTTGTGCAAAAAGGGTATTTTATCAAATAAGCACGTTTGATAGGATACTGTTGGACCTGGGTTACTGCAGCTGAAAGTCAGGACACAGAGGACGCCAGGCGAATGAACCAAATGCATATTTTATTTTAGGAAGGCCAAGGTTTTTATACCATTTCAGAAATAGAATCATAAGACATCAGTTTACAACTTCAGGAGTAGAGATCAAGTGGAAGGATATTTTACATATCAAGGCATGTGGTATCTACTACTATAGTACTACTTACTGTAGGCACACTGTTCCGTTTTATCAAATAAGTATGTTTGAAAGGACAAAAAGAAGGGTCTTAATTTTATTTAAAGAAATATACCCATGTGTGGAGATACTGGAATTAGGTCAAATATATACTTTTGAATGAACATGTATTTAGAATGAATTTCAGCTCATAGACAGGTCTATTTTACATTAGAAAGAGTAATGGTCATGATGGTGTCCTTAAGGAAAAAGTTTCTAATCTGGCCTGTACAATATCCTGGGTCAGTTATAGTGGGCTGGGTATCTGTAACATTTGGTCTTCCAGGAAAGATTTTTTTCATTGTTTGTACCCTGATGACTGTGGTGTGAAGCAGACTACTCTTTCTATCCTAACATAGCACTGTGACATTGAGTATGGTTGCTGTGGGGATGTATATTTCTCCCTATTGGCCTTTGTGGTGAAATACCTCTTGGAGTATACCCAGGCAGCAGAGTCTTATCTGCAGTACAGATTGCTGTTGGTACTAGGCCTCCTTCTGACAGAAGTTGTGCGCTCTTGGTCACTTGCACTGACTTAGGCATGGAATTACCGAACTTGTGTCCGCGTACAGGGGGCTATCCTAACCATGGCATTAAAGAAGATCCTTAAGCTAAAGAAAATTAAAGAGAAGTCCCTGGGTGAGGTGAGTATGCCCTACACAAAGCCCCCTTAGTGAGGACTCCTTTCCCCTGGGGTCACTTTTTGCTGAGATCCTTCTGAGATAAGTGGCAGTAGCCTGTGCCCTTAAAAGGTCTCCTCACTGCTCTTTGTATCTTTAGCTCATAAATATTTGCTCCAACAATGGGCAGAGGATGTTTGAGGCAGCTGCTGATGGCAGGAGGAACTGTTGTTGCCATCTTGGGCATGGTTTACAATGTGATCATTCTAGGACCAACAATCTTACTAAGCTCGGCTGTTTTCATCCTCTTTTATCCAGCAATGGTGAGCAAGCCTTCTAGCTGTATTAGGACAGCAATTCCTCCTTAGGAAACTAATACCTTCAAGGGAATTATAGTAGACCTCATCCTCTGATTGGAAATTTCCCCAAATCAGCTCCTTGGTTTGGAGAAGTCCAGAACTAGGCAGTATAGTCCCATGTGGGTGGGTACTCACTTGGGGGGAAGAAGTTACCTCTTGCAAAAAGCAAGTGGCATTGGCTCCTAGTAACATTACAAAAGAGGAGTCTGAGGGAAGGAGAAAGCCAGCAGGTGAATGTTGCCTGGATAACATAGTATTGTCTGAGTTATGTCACCTCCAGTTGGTATTTTCAGTCCTCCTGCCCCTGCTTTGGTAGCCCTCAAAATCTTCAATCATAGTGAGAATAAATAGTACTTTGTAGTCACTGCCTTACCAGAGACAAGAATTAAATAATTCTTGATTATAATGAAGTGCCTTTTATTAAAGAAAAAAGAATACATCTACATAAGAGCCAGCTTGTCCCAGAAAACAGAATTATATGCTCACAGAGTGATTTCCAGCAGGTCAGGCAGTCCATTTTGAATGAGATCTGATCTGGCTTTTCCTTTCACTTATTTGTGTCACGGCTTCAGGAGAAAATGTGTGACTGCCACAGATAACTGTGTCCCGAAGATGAATGAAGTTCTCACCTATATTAAATTTATTAAAATGTATGCCTGGGTCAAAGGATTTTCACAGGACATTCAAAGTGAGTTTAAAAAGTATCCTGTGGGGCTGGGAATATGGCCTAGTGGCAAGAGGGCTTGCCTCATTTACATGAAGCCCTAGGTTCGATTCATCAGCACCCCATATATAGAAAACAGCCAGAAGTAGCACTGTAACTCAAGTGACAAAGTGCTACCTTGAGCAAAAAGAAACCAGGGACAGTGCTCAGGCCTTGAGTTTAAGCCCAAGACTGGCCAAAAATAAAAACAAAAACAAAAGAAAACAAAAAAAAACAGTCGCTCATGCGTGTTATTCTAGCTGCTGAGGAGGCTGAGATCTGAGGGTCATGATTCAAAGCTAGCCCCGGCAGGAAAGTCTATGAGACTCTTATCTCCAGGTAATCACCAGAAAAGCAAGTGTGGTACTGTGGCTCAAGTGGTAGAGTGCTAGTCTTGAGCTGAAGAGCTCAGGGACAGTGCCTAGGCCCTGAGTTCATGCCTCAAGGCCGATCAAAATAAAAAAAAAGAAGTGTGTGTGTGTGTGTGTGTGTGTGTGTGTGTGTGTGTGTGTGTGTATGTGTGTAGCTACTCAGGAGGCTGAGATCTGAGGATCACATTCAAAGCCAGCCTGGATAGGAAAGTCTGTGAGACTCATCTCCACTTAATCACCAGAAAACCGGAAGTGGTGCTGTGGCTCAAGTGGTAGAGCACTAGCCTTGAGCTGAGGAGCTCAGGGTCAGCACCCAAACCCAGAGTTCGAGCCGCATGACCCACACACACACAAAGAAGAAAAGGAATGAAAGTTTTTGGGGGAGAGACAGAAGATGGCACCCACACAATAGGGAGGCACCCCCAAACACTCCAACCAAATAGTGAGATGGGAACTCCAACACCCAACACTCCATCAAGATTCCAGCAAACTCAGAAACAAACTGAGAAACACAGGAAACAAAAAAATAACAAACAAAGAAAAGCCTACAATCTGCACAAAGCTGGAAAATCTCTGGGGTACACCCCCTCTATCCTGGCCCGAAGAGGGCCAGGCCTGGAAAGTGGCCCCTGCACTGGCGATGGGACTGCAGATCTTCAGCAAGCACAGAAGCAACAGCAGAAAAGTCCGGCCACAAGTGCAGAGACCAGAAAGCAGGAGCTCTATGGGACCCAGACCATGCACAGACCGGGCTGAGCCAGAAGGCGGTGTGGGACAGAAAGGAACAGGACCAGACAACAGTGAGGGAGGCCAGCACTGTGGATGGGGAGAGCCAGGGCACAGCTTAGCCACACCTCACCCTGGAAAATCCCACAGCCTTGCAGGACATACACACACTCCAGGACCAGTAAGTTCCCCATCCCCCCCAACCCTACGGAAGATGAGCTCTGGCAGAGACCCAAAACTTGACATGGACCTCATTGCCAGGGGACAAAGAATCTAGAGCTCCCTCCCTCCCCTCCCGGCCCTGAGGGAACACAAGAGCCCCATATCTAGTGGTTCTAGGTCCCTACATCTCCTGGAAGAACACAGGAGCTACCAGTGGGCAAAGCAACTCCCAACAAAGTTGCTGGGGAAACAAAATAGGTCAGCATCCTGCAAAGCCCCAGCTGGGGCGCCTGAATCTGTATACACCCCCCCCCCCCCCAAGCAGGGACCCAGGGACTGGTGGTCATTTGTCCTCTGCTTGAGGCTTTCCCGTTTGCGCAGACTCTTTGAACAACAGATGCACTCATGCTCGTGTGCAATACCAGCCCTACAGGGTCACCTCAGCCCGAATACGCACCCCTCAAGGCAGAGGCGTAGATAGATCGTAGGCACCAACCCCCACCCAGACACTTGAACCTGCTTGGGCCTATGCATACTGCCCCACAGCAGAATCAAGACAGAGCAAAAGTACTCTCTAACAATCTGGGACAGCACACCCCCAAAAGAAGCAGGAGAGCTTACACACATGCACCCGCAGAAGGCCAGTGTGGGTCAGCATCCTAGCCCTCCAGCAGTAGGGCCCTGCACCCACCCTCCCGCAGGAGTGCACAGGTGGACAAGCCATCCATCAGTGGCAACACCTGCTCTGATAGGCACACTCCACACAGGTGGGCATGCTATCCAGCAGCAGCAACACTCACTCTGAGAGGCCAGCACTCCTGATCCACAGCAACTAGCAGGAAAAGAAACAAAAAAGAGAAAAGTTTCCATGTCACGCCAAATCAGTGACTTGCGAACACCCAACAGTGGCTCACAAGTGTCAGGACAACATGGCAGCTTAGCACGGATCCACAGAGAAAGCCACAGAAACTACCCACCCCTAACTGTGGCTAGGGTAACTGTGTTGGCAACAATCGAGATGGTCACACTCACCCATAGGGCAGGAAGGTTCAACAGCAGAACTCAGAATACAAACAAGTCCCCACTGGCAGACCAGCAGGAACCAGCACAAAGCCAAGCCAAGGCCGCCACCTAAAGGCCCCTGAAAGTAAGTGCAAATGGAAATCAAGAATCCCTAACTCCTTCATGCCAGATGTATAAATCACAAAGAAATATTACAAATTTTATGAAAGGTCAAGCCAACTCGCCAGCTCCAAAAAACAGTACGACCGAAGAGGAGATGGAGAATAAAAAATCACCTGAGGCTAACACAGCAGAAATGATTGAAATCTTCAAGAACAAATTCAAAAACAATTCCAGGAATTTAGAATGGAAGTTTTGAAGCATCTTCAGGAAGTCAAGAAAGAAATGGAAGCAAAAATTGATACAGTCTACTCCTCATGTGAAGACCTTAACATCCTGAGAAACAGAATGCATGAAAAAATGGAAGCAAAATACAACTCATTAAAAGAAATTACCACACTGAGAGCCAATCAGGCAACCATAAACAGCTCACTTGCCTCAATGCAAACCACAATCAAAGCCGCTTGATCATCTTGAATCTCATGTCTCTCTTTTGGATGATGATACAGCTGATAAGGACCAGAAGATTATCACACTTCAAGAAACTGTCAAACTCGAGGGCAGACTAACCCAGGAGATAGAGAACAGGGAGACAATGGAAAAAAGATCAGAATCATGGGAGACCTCTCCACACAAACTTACAATGCATGAAGAGCCTGGAAGAACAATATCCAAGTCCTGCAGGCCAACAACTGCTAACCCAGACTTATATACCCAGCAAAATTAGAATTTACTTTCGAGGGAAAAACCAAATCTTTCCATAGCAAAGAGAAACTAAAGGAATATGTGAACAAGAAAACAGCCTTACAGAGAATTCTAAGAAGAGAAACCCACCCAACAGAAAATGTACAGGACCTCCAAACAGAAACAGATAGAAATTACAATAGCCAGAACCCAATAGGAAAAGCAGCTCAAGAAACACAAGAAAGGAAGGAAAGGAAAGAAGCAAAATGCAGCCTAACAGGAAAATGGAAGGGAAAAAACAAAAAAACAAAAAACACCTATCCATGGTCTCTATAAATGTAAATGGGCTGAACTCTCTGATAAAAAGGAAAAGATCGGCAGAGTAGATTCACAGACCAAACAGAGCCATCTGTTGTCTTCAAGACACCATCTTACAACAAAGACAAAAACAGGCTCCAAATGAAAGGATGGAGCAAGATCTTGCAAGCAACGGCACCTACCAAACAGGCAGGGGTAGCCATCCTGATTTCAGACAAGCTAGACTTCCCATTAAAATTAATTCAAAAAGATAAAGAAGGACACTACAAATTAATACAGGATAAAACCCAGGAACAAGATATCACCGTGATAAATTTATACTCACCAAGCAAAAGAGGCCATAAATATGTCAAAAAATATCTTTCAGAATTACAGAATAAGATAGACCCAAATGCAGTCATAGTGGGAGATTTTAATACTCCACTCTCTCCAAGAGACAGATCCAACACACAGAGAATTAGCAAGGGAGCCAAAGACTTAAGTAACACCATATCAAACATGGATCTGACAGATCTGTGCAGTTTTTCGCCCTACAGAGATTAAATACACATTCTTCTCAGCAGCCCATGGAACAGACTCCAAAATAGACATACATACTCCATAGTCCACACAAAGAATCTCAGAAAATAGAAGAGTATTGACATTATCCTCTGTATTCTATCTGATCACAGTGTGCAATCAAGGTATCCCTCAATAACAAAGGATACTACAGAAACTACACAAATTCTTGGAGACTAAACTCCTCACTGTTATCTAACATTTGGGTCACAGAGCAAATTAAGGATGAAATTAACGAGTTCATAAGCTACAATGGCAGTGAAAATACATAAAAAAGAAACTTATGGGATACAGCAAAGGAAGTGCTGAGGGGCAAGATCATTGCTCTCAGCGCATACATTAAAAGAATCAAATCAGAATAGGTGAATAACCTCATCATACAGTTAAAACAACTGGAGAAACAAGAAAAAATTGAATCTACAACGACTAGGAGGAGAGAGATCACAAAGATTAAAGAAGAGATAAATCTGACTGAGAATAGAAAGACCATTCAACAAGTAAATAAAAGTAAAAGCTAGTTCTTTGAGAAAATAAATAAAATTGACAGAACCCTAGCAAGGCTTATCCAAAAAAAAAAAAAAAAAGAGAGAGAGAGAGAGAGACTCATATGAGTGAGATCAGGGACTCCAACAGAAAAATTACAACAAATACACAAAATATTCAAATAATTATAACAATTAAAAACAATTATAAGGAACTATTTCCTTTAGTCACTAAAGAATGAAAATTTTACAGCAATGGATCAATTCTTAGAGAAGTATAAACTGCCCAAACTGAATCAAGAAGAAATAAATCAACTTAATAAACCAATAATCTACAACGAGATATAGGATGTAATCAAGAGCCTTCCAACAAAGAAAAGCCCATGCTTGGATGAATTCACCAATGAGTTCTATAAAACCTTCAGTGAGGAGCTAATACCAATACTCCTCAAACTCTTTCGCAAAATAGAAACAGGAAGAAATCCCAAACTCATTCTTTGAAGCTAATATCATACTCATCTCCAAACCAGGCAAAGATCCAACAAAAGGAGAATTACAGACTAGTATCATTGATGAACACAGATGCAAAGCTTCTCAATAAAATATTAGCTAACAAGATCCAGAAACTGATCAAGAAAATTATACATCATGATCAAGTAGGCTTCAGACCACAGATGCAAGGCTGGTTCAACATCTACAAATCAATAAACGTAATTCACATCAACAGAACTAAGACCAAGAACCACATCATCTTCTCAGCCGGTGTCCAAAAAGCTTTTGACAAAATACAACACCCATACATGTTAAAAGCTCTGGAGAGGACAGGAATAGAGGGAACATTCTTTAAAACAATAAAAGCCATATACAACAGACAAACTGTTAATATATTAAACAGGGAGAAACAAATACCAATTCCCCTAAACTCAGGAACAAGATAAGGTTGCCCACTCTCCTTCTTCTATTCAACATAGTGCTGGAATCCCTAGCCATAGCAATAAGGCAAGAGGAGGACATCAAAGGGATCCACATTGGTAAAGAAGAAATCAATATTCCTATTCACAGATGACATGATCTTATATCTGAAGGACCCAAAAACCTCAGTCCCCAAACTCCTAGAACTACTAAACCATTTTGGCAAAGTAACAGGATACAAAATCAACCCACAAAAAATCAGCAGCTTTTCTGTACACCAGCAATGTACAAGCAGAAAAGGAAATTATGGAAATAATACCATTTGCAATAGCTAAAAAAAGAATAAATTACCTACGGATTAACTTAAGACGTGAATGACCTATTTAATGAGAACTATAGAAATCTAAAAAGGGAAATCAAAGAGGACACCACGAGATGAAAAGACCTCCCATGCTCATGGGTAGACAGAATCAATATAGTGAAAATGGCCATATTGCCCAAAATGTTATACAAATTCAATGCAATCCCCATCAAGGTCCCATCTACATTCTTCACTGAAATAGAGAAAACCCATAAATTCATATGGAACAGCAAAAGTCATAGAATAGCCAAAGCAATTCTAGTCAAAAGCAACAGCACAGGAGCAATCACAATACCACACTTCAAGCTCTATTATAGAGCCATCATATCAAAAACAGCCTGGTACTGGCATAAAAACAGACCTATAGGCCAATGGAATAGCTGCATTCTTACAGTCAGATGATATTTGACAAAGGAGTTAAAGACATACAATGGAAAAAACATAGCCTCTTCAACTATTGGTATTGGGAACACTGGGTGGCCACATGTAGAAAACTTAAAGTGGACCCTAGCCATGCACCAAGATGAACTCAAAATGGATTAAGGACCTCAACATCAAACCTGAAACCTTGAAACTTGTGAAGGACAGAGTAGGACACTAGAATTTCTAGGCACAGGTAGAAACTTTCTGATCAGAGTCCCAGGGGCACAACAGATAGGGGAGAGGCTCGACAAATGGGACTACTACAAAATGAGTTTCTGCACAGCTAAAGACATAGCCACCAAACTAGGAAGACAGCCAACCACATAGGAAAGGATCTTCACCAGCACAGCAACAGACAAAGGCCTAATATCTGTTATCTACAGAGAACTAAAAGAACAAAACAAAACAAAAACAAAAAAAAAAACAACTAATCCCTTCCAAACCCAGGAAACCAATTATTAAGTGGGCAAAGGAACTACAAAGAGACTTCACAGGAGAAGAAATAAAAATGGCAAAGAAACATATGAGGAAATGTTCAACATCCCTGGCAGTAAAGGAAATACAAATAAAAACAACCCTGAAATACCACCTCACTCCATTTAGAATGGCTTATACTCTGAATTCAGGCAACAACAAATGCTGGAGGGGATGCAGACAAAGAGGAACCCTTCTCCACTGTTGGTGGGAGTGCACATTGGTACCACCACTTAAAAAACAGTTTGGAGGTTGCTCTAAAAGCTCAACATAGACATACCCTATGACATAGACATACCACTCCTAGGCATCTATCCTCAACAACAGGTCTCAGGATATCAAAAAGACATCTGCACATACATGTTTATTGCTGCACAATTAACAATAGCCTAAATTTGGAAACAACCCAGATGCCCCTCTACAGATAAATGGATCAAAAAATGTGGTACCTGTACACAATGGAATGCTACATAGCGATTAGAAATGAGAAAATACTGGGATTTGCAGGGAAATGGTCAGAGCTCGAACAAATATTGTTGAGCAAGAGAAGCCTAGAGCACAGAGACCAAAGGGGCATGGTCTCCTTGATATATGACTATTGGGGGCGGAGCAGTAGAGACTAGGTCTGCAAAATAACAAACTTCTTTTCAAATGTTATTTCCACGTTTGGGTCAGCGACTTTAAATTATGTATCTAAAACCAAATAACTACTAAACAAACATAAAAAGATCTAGAATAGACATATCAGTGGATCACAATAGTTCAACACCTATGTATACATGATTCTATAAGATGAGGTTAAGCAAAACAACTCCAAGGACAGGAGGATTCTATTGTTATTACGTTTAATATTCTAGTTGAATTTCCTTTGGCATACCCTACATAGTTAGTGTATATGATCTTGGTACACAGGTTATTGTGTATATGCCTACCTGAACTAGGGAAGGGAAAGAAAAATGAGGGTGTAACAGATATCACAAGAAATGTACTCAACACCTTAATATGTAACTATACCCCCTTTGCACAACATCTTGTCAAAATTTTTTAATTAATAAAAAAGACGTTTCTGGGGAAGAAAACCAGTGGTTTTTAGATGATTCGTGGTTTTTATTGTGTTGCCAGGATGGAGAGCTAGGGCTCTCGTGATATCAAAACCTGAAGAGAGTCAATACTCTGAAAGCTGCTGGTTGTTGATAATAGTGTTCCAAAACTTGAAGCAGATTTAACTTTGTTTCATCTTGTAAATCATTCTGCCATTCCTCCAGGACTTCCACAGTAAGGAAAGGAGCCCCTGGATTATCTTCCTCTAAGATGTTCATATGGACCAGTGGCCGGACCTCTTATTCTTACCCACATGATGAGAAATGGTAAATGCCTAGAACTCTAGGAGATGTTACTGATTATCCAGACAGGATGGAGACAAGTGTTGGAAGCAGGACACCATCTGCCTAGCATGTGAGACACAGTTTAAATCCTTGCATCTCTCTCTCTGTCTCTCTCTCTGTCTCTCTCTCTCTCTCACACACACACACAATAGTTTGAAAATTCAGAGAAGATGGTGATAGAAGAAAAGCAAGTGATCCTAATGTAGGAGCCTTATGTTGTGAAAATCATGGAAAGAATAGTTTCAGACATCTTTGTACCCCTTTTAATTTACATGCTCAGTGAAACAACAAAAATTAGCAACAGTGACACTCTATCAGAAATCCTGGCTCTGACTAGTGATATTCATGACCCATTATCCTTTTCACCCCCAAAGACTGTGCTTTAGTCTCCATTGAGAGTGGCACAGGAGCAAAGCAGAAATGCTGAGGGACAAATTCATCAGCCTATAAAAGTTCTTGAAAGCACAGCCTGGCAGGTGGAATAATGGACTATCAAATGACCAGATGAGCTGGTCACTGGTGGCTCATACCAGTAATTCTAGCTACTGAGGAGACAGTGATCTGAGGACTGTGATTTTATGCCAGCCTGGTTACAACCTTTGAGGATATGCTTCTAATATGCTAACCCCAACAGCACCCAACCCCATCCAGAAATACTATCCTGAATTTTCATTCCCTTGCTTTTTTTTCCCATGACTTTGAAGTGTTTATATAAACAGAATGAAACAAGATATGCTTTTCTACAAATTATTTTATCACTAAATATTGTATCACTGATTTACCAACAGTGATCTCAATGGCTAGAGATTATTTTCTTTGCTCTGTAGTATTCCATTGTCTAAATATACCATCATTTATCCATCAATACTACTGCTTCTTTTATCCTCATGAGTAATGCAGCCACATTGCTCATGTCTTCTTGTATATGGATTAGGAATATGGACCTGACATTGAAATGGTTGATTCCTAAGTATGCACAATTTCAATTTTATTAGTCAATGCCATTGCTGTTCCAAATCAGCATACTGTGACTCGCATTGCTGGAAAGCCTTTTCTGGAGTATATATTGTTTATTTTCCTCAGCTCAACACGTGCTATGACTTTGAAATTCTCAGGTAAAAATGATTTTATTTCCTTTGTCCTTTCTTGAGATGGGACTATTTAAACACATGTCCCACTTTTCCACCGGATTGCTGGTTCTGTCTAGAAGATGCTGTGATGAAGGATGAAGAATTACTCATGAAACAATATATTGCCCATAAGAGCCAGAAACAAGTTTAATCGGCAGACATGTTTAAACTGGAGTCTTTTCCATCCTCCAAGTTTTAGGGGTTAAAACACTCCCTTGGGGAGGGTCTTGGTTACAGATCAAGGGCATGTTCCAAGGGACTGTTAACAGGATATCAGCATGAGTAAGATAAGTACATTTGGGCATTCATCCTGTCCTTTCACAGGATTACTGCAGAAAGTCAAATGAACAGCTGGATCTTGGGTTTTTTTTTCTCGGACACCAGATAAACACACAACCAGTGGTTTTCTGCTAGCATCAGGGATTCTCCATGCACTTTCCACTCATACTTCCCAATCCCAGTCATAACACCCACTGGGACAGAGGATTCCACACCTCTCCCATCTTCATTTTTTAAAACAGCCATTTGTTGTTGTGAAGAAAGCAGCATGACCATCTTTGTTCTAGTTGGTTCTGTTCAGGAGATAGCTTCATGTATTACTTGAAAGACTGAAATAACAAGAACAATTATTCTCATAGCAAATAATCCACATATGAGTCCAGAGAACTAAGTTTTAAGATTAAGACAATTGACATGGTTTTACCATTCCTTGAACACTGATTTGATAAGCATAGTTTACTTGAGGTAATTAGGAATGTATCTTTTTCATTTCCTGGTGGAAGGAATAAGAAAAAAGCACCATGGTGATGTTTTCTTACTAGTTTCCAATCATGTTGGAAGGAATTATAAGGTAAAGGATTTACACATCATTTTTCAAAACCAAGATCATATTGGGGTTGCTGTCTCTCAAATAGAGCCTGCTGTCATTCAATGCCTTATTCTAAGATATCCGGCCTTGTCAGAATTATTTGGCCTATATGAGTTTGTCTTAACTCAGGAAGTAAGCTCCCTGAGTTACTATCGATACTAGACAAATAAGATAAAAACTGATTTTCAGGAATTCAGGGAGCTGGACTTGCTGGGGTCTTGCCAGGTCATCTTTCTATTTACAGCTAAGAGTTGAAGGGCTGTTTTTTCCAGCTCTTGGTGCAGCTTGGCACAGCTAGCAGGCAGCCACTGTAGTCCTGTAGAAAAGAGAATAAGCATATAATGATATGTAATAATCCTACATGGCCTTTCCAGAACCCACCCCCTTGATGGTCCTTTGCCAGAACCTTGGGTTTAAGTTATTTAAAAAGGTGTTTTGTGGGCTGGGAATATGGCCTAGTGGTAGAGTGCATGCTTCACATACATGAAGCCCTGGGTTCGATTCCTCATCACTACATATAGAAAATTCCAGAATGGTGCTGTAGCTCAAGAGTGCTAGCCTTGAGTGTCACTCAGGCCCAAGATCAAGCCCAGGACTGGCAACAAAATAAATGTGTTTCAGCTGCTGCAAAACAGTATAAAATTTTTAGGGGAAATGTAATTTTAGCTAGAAATGTCTAGGGGATATATTCTGATCTCCCCTTTTTTGTTAGCTATTATCTTAGACTATGATGAACATGTTATCCAATTGCTTGAACTTGGTGATTATAAGGAATACTACAGTGATGCTGAATTTTCCATTGCTGTAAAAATAGCTGAAAACTATGAGAGGTATAACACATTCCATTATCAGGACTGTGTGTGTATGTGTGTGTATGTGCACCCGTGTGTGCTTTTGTGCACACACGCGTATTTGATGGTCCTGGAACTTGAACTCAGGGCTTTGGCAGTATTGCTAAGCTTTTATTCTCAAGGTTAGCAACTCTACCACTTGAGCCACAGCTCCACTTCTGTGTTGTTATTTCTGGTTAATTCAAGATAAGGATTTGTGTTCTTTCCAACCTAGACTGGCTTTGAACTGTTATTCTCTGATTTCAGCCCCCATATAGGGAGGATTATAAGCACGAGCCCTTAGAGTCTGGCCATTATTAGTTTTTAATGGTTATGGTACCCCTATGTGACAAAAACTGTCTAACAAGTAAAATGTGAAATATTTTGCTGCTTCTCCATTTAATGGAATTGCATGAATTAAATGAGAAAAAGCATCAATGAAAGCACAAGCATAATATTGCCATCCAGAGGCTGGGGACATGAGTATCTTTGATAAAGAGTAAAACAAAATCTCTGTTAGTAAATGTATTATTATTTTGTTTTCCTCATTTAGTATACCAGCCAGTCATTCAGAAATCACTGTTAAAAAAAAATGAGAGTGGATATCTTTGCTTTATATCTGTCTCTAAAGCAGATTCAGTCAACATTTCACCACTAAGTATTAAGTTTAATATTGGCAGTTCCTCTACATTCTGTATTACTTTAACAATGTCTATACCTATGTACAAATTGATAAAAGTTGTTATCAGGAATAAATGTTACATTTTATCAAATATATTTCTTTTGATTTATTATCATGTGAGTACAAATTTGAATAATTGTATAAATAAAAATTAAGCAATGACTAACACTCATTAGATTTTTAGGATGAGAGCCTTAATTTCATTGCAATTTATTTCACTTGTATATACCATTAGGTATAATGAACTAACTTTTCAAAATTTGCATTTGCGTTTACAAATGAGGTTGGCTTATAATTCCATATTACATTTTGCTCTGACTCAACTTTTTCATCAAAATTTGATAGCTTCATGAAGAGGTTAAATAGAATTCTGTTTTTCATCTTATACTCTGGCATGATTTGTAAAAGTATTTCTTTAGTTTTTTTCCAAAAAATTAACTGTCCACAGGCTGGTATATATTTGTAATCTGAGTGATTCAGGAAGCAGAAATGTGTAGAACTGTGATTACAGGCTAACCTGGGCAAAAAGAAAGATGCCATTTCAGAGAAAGCACTTGGTGGCATGTCATAATCTTAGCTAAGTATGAGGCAGACATGAAAGGACTGTGGAACATGTATAAAAACAGAAGATCCTATTCTAAATCACAAAAATTCTGGGAGTATTGACAATGAAATAGCATCTGCCTACGTAACATAAACCCTTCTGAAATCATAGAACTTTTAGTACCATTATCTTCTATTTCATTCATTACTCCTCTTGTTTAATTCCATTCTTGTTCTTTTTCTCTGTACACTCTGTTCATCTTTTTACCAATTCTTTAGTTGGCTGTACTTATCCATAAAACATGGCTCTGGAAAGTCCATGGAAAAGTTGATAATAATACTATTATGTTCATGGGCATAAGCCCTGTGTTAATAACCATGCTATACATAATGTCATTTGTTATCAAACTAAAAAACACTTTGTTTCTAAGGCAATGTGAAAAGATTGAAGATTGAAAAGCTAATCTGAATTGGATCTTAAAATATATAAGTACTAATAGTTCAAGAAAAATTCATGAAATCTAGAAGAAGATGAAAATAGACATGACATGGGTCAAAAATGTGAAAGGGTTTAGTGTACAGAAGGAAGAATTAAATTCGTCCCTCAATGCAGCACTGCCATATGAGATAACAGGTTCAAAAATGTATTGTATCTTCCATCCCATCAGCTGTGAAGGCATTCACTAATCCACTTCCCAAAGTTCACTCTCAGCAGATCTAACAGAAGGAAACTTTCATGTGAGGTTCTCAGTGCCTGAAAGGTTTGATTTTTATTCCCTCTGTAATAAATTCACTGGTGATGCAATACAATGGATACTAATTGGAATAGAAAAGCCAAGAGCTTGTTCAAACCATGGTTCCTAATTTATAAGATTTTAATTGACCATTGAGCCTCCATATGCACAGCTCACATCTGTGCTTATTACTGCTATTTTCAGCCCAGAGGAAAATATACTTTATGAACATAATAGGTACAAGAGACTGGGCCTACAAAGATGAATGTGGTGGCTCGAATTCTTGGGCAACTCAATGTTCACATAAACACAAATAGTCAGAATGCCAAGTCATTTTAGATACACATAATCTTCACATCTAATTTGTATCTTCCCACCTTCTCTTTCCTATACCCACAAGTACCCTTATTTCTGCCAGTGTCAGGACCCAAAATGTGCTGATCTTGCAGTATCCAACCTACCATAGACACTTAGCCATCCATACTTACATCAAGTAACATCCCCAAATTTCAGGCTTCAATACCACCCTGTGCTTACAAGTCAAAGGCCTGGAACACTAGATCTGCCATTGATGCAATAAATGTTCATATCAATGGATGTACAATATAGTGATATACAATTTTCCTGAAAGCACTTTACCAAAGAATTCATTTGCCAATCATGTTGGTGGCCTTTTTAAACTTGTCTATGTACTGAAATCATTCTCTGATTATTACAAACCTATCTCAATACATATTAAGTTGGCCTGTATGTCCAGGATGGCTCAAAATTGGACATTCTCAACTCCTTCCCTCTTGTTCTTCCCAGTCATGATAACATTGTCTCTACCAATTTCTCTACTTTTTCCTCTCTGTCCAGGACATTCTATATCCAGTGTCCTCTCTCTATGTCCCCTGTCCTCTCTTAGTCCCTTCCTTAACATGTCCTCTTTCTGTACCTGTTTATTCTTCTCTGTTCCCTAAGTGCTCTCTTGCTCTGTGTATTACTCTCTTCAGTATTTTCCAGGTGAACATTTAAACATTCTCACCCAGAGCCACTCTATTGCAGTAACAGGACCAGAGAAGAGACAAAATAAGCTTTTGGTAAACATTGTCATATAGCAAAATAAAAACTGGTCAAGTAAAAACCTCACTGGATTTTGAAAGAGCTGTTAAGAATTTTTATTCAAAACCAATTACTATAACCATTGTGAATAGAGAAGAGAAACAAATCTTAACTGAAAAAAATTGTCAAATTGGTCATAATTCAAAAATGAATTTCAATGATGCCAAAATGTTAGCAAAACAACCAATGTCTCTAAAGAGGACTTGAGTAGACTTGATCAAGCAGTATTTTCAGCTGTCCTCGGTGATGATACACATCTACATTCTGAGGATCAATGTCAGCAGCCATATTAAAGTCCTGAGTAGACAGCAAAGGCTGCTGCTTTTGCATGTACATGCTGCCTCTTTTGATGAGGGCATTTGCTCGAAGCTTCACATTAGCTTCTTTCAAACTGATGACCTTATTTAAGTCAGGTTTGGCTGCATTAGCATTGCCAATAAGAAGGTAGAAGGTGGCTCATAGCAACAATGCTTCTGCCATGTATTTGCCTTGAGTATCTATTTCTTTTGAGCATTCACTTATGATTTTATCATAGTTTTATCATAGTTTTCTTCTTCCATGTACTGTTTGGCTTTTACATATCCAGAATTTTCTTTTACTTCTAAAGCTTCCCTCTCCTTATCTTTATCTTCATCCTTTATGCATGGGCTGAGAAATTATATCATCCGTGAAAGAATTGAAGTAAGATCTGATAAACTGTGGAGAGGCATCAGAGGTTCATGGTTCTTATATTTTTCTTTGGCTTTCTCTTTTCCAAGAAGTTTAAGTACTTTATCAGCTAATAGCATACTTTGCTGATTTTGGAATCCCTTCTAATATACACACAGCAGTGACATCTTCTAAACATTCCTTCTTATTGTCTAGCTTCTCATGGGCTTTTGCATGTCTAAAGAGAGCTTTCACATATTTGGGATTCAGTTCAACAGCCTTTGTACAATCCTGTGCCACCTCTTTCCATTTTTGCAACTGTTCAAAGGCAGCAGTTCTGTTTTGATAAAGTGTGGAAAGTTGACATTCTTCTCCGTAGGGCATAAACTAATAGCCTCAGTATAGCATTGAATAGCTTGGTCATATTTTCCTGCTTTAAAATACTTATTGCCTTTGTTCTTGGCCACTTGGGCTCTATCAAGAGAATTCAGTTCCAAACAGTACAAGAAATGTATCCAATGCCTAACGTATGAAACTGTAACCTCTCTGTACATCAGTTTGATAATAAAAATTTGAAAAAAAATTAAAAAAAGAGGACTTGAAAAAAGTATAAAATGACTCTTAAAAGATATGATGTTAGTATCTATGAGAAGAATATATTTACATACATATTCAAGAAAGATGTATCTATGAACAGAAAACTGTCACTATGAAACTTAGCTTTAGAAAGAATCAAACCAAAGGCTGTAGACATCGCCTCATTGCCTTGCATGGAAAGAATGACATTCACTCACTCTACATTTTTAAGACATCATGTTTGATTGACTCTGTCAGAATCAGAACATGATGTTCTTATCAAGAAGACTTAATTACGGGGCTGGGGATATGGCCTAGTGGCAAGAGAGCTTGCCTCCCATACATGAAGCCCTAGGTTCGATTCCCCAGCACCACGTATATGGAAAATGGCCAGAAGGGGCACTGTGGCTCAAGTGGCAGAGTGCTAAGCCTTGAGCGGGAAGAAGCCAGGGACAGTGCTCAGTCCCTGAGTGCAAGGCCCAGGACTGGCCAAAAAAAAAAAATTTAATTATGACATCTACGTGAGGTGGTGCATGTTTTGGATCCTAGGATGATGAAGACTAAGGCAGGAGTATTGTGAGTGCAAGGACAACCAGGCTACGTCCCTAAACCCTCTCAAAAATAACTTTAAATAAGTTGCAAAATGTTTACAGAATGAACTCATAAGTGGTAATTACCTCCCTTAACCTGAAGTCTTTTCTCCTTGCTGGATACATACCATGGAAAGCTAAAGAGAAAATCTTTCTTGCACCTAAAAACACTTTATGTACATTTTAATATACACATTCTTATAAAAATTTAGCTGAGTCCTAATATCAGATTTAAAGAAAATTTTCAAATATTGGGCTCAATAACATTGTGCTGTGTTGACTTGCTTGGAACAAAAACGAAACTTTAATAAAAATTGAAAATGTTTGTTTACAGGATAATTATTACAGAAACTTGTCGGGAGCCGAGCTAGCAGCTAAGCTCATCCTGACCTCTGGCTGTGCCGATGTCGCCAAGATGTCGGGAGCCAAACCTGCAGCTAGGTTCATTATCACCTCTGGCTGTGCTGTTACCACTAGGATATGCTAAAGGCAAAGATATTTGTCCACAGCCACTGTCCGGAATTGCTTTGTTACCTTGTGTTTACTGTAATCAAATGTTGCAAACTTCTAAGCCTCTTTGTGTTCTGGAATTTTAACAACCCTATGCTATTCCCTGGTTCCAAAACTGCATATAAGCTGGGAGTTGAAAATAAACTGTTGCTGCAGTTTTGAGTCTCAATGTCGAAGTGCAGACCTCCCGTACCCCATCTTTGCCTCTTGTCTTTTTTCTCTTGTCTTGTATTTTTCCTTTTCCTTAATCCTCGCCGCCCTCAGTCAGGATTCCCGTTCACTGCTGGCTGGCTCGGCAGGGAAACTTTATTCTTGGACTTATCCTATAAACTTAGTATCACACCAAAAGGATTTTGAAAGGATTTTACAAAAAGTTTTGAAGAGAATGTTCTGTGTGTGTGTGATGTGTGTGTGTAAACATGCATTCATTGTACTGGCCTTTGTTCCCCCATTTATCCCACCATATACCCTATCCCTTACCCTTTTTCAGTAGCTTCATTTAAAAACATAAGCAAAGAAAAAATGAAATACAAGCTCTGGGTAAGTCCCAAGGTACAAATATTTCTATTACAAAGGCTTATGCTTAAGACTGAGCACAAATAATAGCGTCTTGCCTTTTCTACCTACCATTCAAGACAACTGGGGGTAGAAGGGAAGAGACCACTTGATTAAGAAACTCACATGCAGACTGTATACTCTCTTTCCCACAGCATTTTGGTAGGACATGGGAAGTTTAAGGCACACCAAATCTCACCAAAGGCAACTATAAAAGGGCAAGTTTTTAAAGTGTGTCACATTAAATGTAACATAAAACATAAAAATTCACCCAAAAGTTGTTTTTCACCCTATGCCTTTTCTGGATTTGTTCTATCTTACCATCAAATTAGTTTCTCTCCCACCTGAACACAGTGCACTAAGTTTGCAGGAAGCAAGTCATGAATGTATTACTGTCTCCTCTTCTTACCTACAAAAATCACCAAAAGTCCTCTCAAATTTGAAAGGGAGAGGAAATGCTAATTCCACTTTGTCACTCTCAATCATTTCTTTCAACATCCAAGATAAACACTGAGACTTAAATCTAAACTATAATCATAAAATCGATCTCCTAATGATTTCAATGTGTATCCTTTTTCTAACTCCTCTACCTTGACGTCATATCTAGCCCTCACTATCCTCTCCTAAAACAGCACAAATCTCCATATTCTTCTCTTTGATATGTTTTCTTCCGTTTTTAATCTAATATCTGCACAGCAATTACAGTGATCACTTGGTAACTCACTTGTGATCTTGTCACTCCTCAGTACTACCCATTAACTACAGGATAAAGGACACATTCTATAGAATAACTTACAAAACCCTTCAACCTTTTCCAAACATCTTTTCCTCCATAATAAACTCTACCCAATATCATTATCATAATTGTAATTTCTGATACCATACATTTTCAAGTCTCCATATTCATGTGGCTCTTCCTATTGGAATTACCCTCAATTCTTCATCTCATTTGTTAATTCTGAATCAATGTTGCAAGATTTCTATTTAAGAGAATATTCATCTAGGAATCTTTCTCTAACCTCAATTCTTCCTCTGACCAGTAAATACAAGCTGGAAACACTGCTTCCCTCCTGTGATCTCAGGACTCCTTAATTTAATTTCACACCTTTCACTATTTTTTCCTTTAATGTTTTTTGGTGCAGGCACTGGAGCTTTTTGTTTATGGTTGGTACTCTACCAGTTGAACCACATTTACACTTCTGGCTTTTTTTCTTGTTAATTGGAGATCGAGTTTCACAGACATTTCTACTTAGGATGGTAGCATACTCGGCATCCTGAGTAGCTAAGATTATATATGTAAGGCACCAACAAACTGATATTTATTTTTCTACCTTTTTAAAAAATTGGGAAGGGACCACAACCTCAATCATAAAAGTTTACCAGAATGCTTCTTCCAGATCATTCATTAGTCCCTTTATTTACTAATCTATTCAGGAATCACTCCAAAAGTATAGGCCACCTGCTCACCACTTACATTTTACTGACTAATATCTTGATTTTCCAAATGCCTATGGCTATATAGAAATCAATCATTTTCTCCCTTTCTTTAGAGTATATGGAAACTATTGGTTAACTATTCTCAGATGCAATAGTGTGTGTGTGTGTGTGTGTGTGTGTCCTAGAGCTTGAACTCAAGGCCTG
Organism: Perognathus longimembris pacificus; assembly: GCF_023159225.1. Classification (NCBI taxonomy): domain Eukaryota; kingdom Metazoa; phylum Chordata; class Mammalia; order Rodentia; family Heteromyidae; genus Perognathus; species Perognathus longimembris. The sequence goes on along the minus strand of NC_063185.1, from coordinate 1,465,390 downwards.
AACACTGTCCTTGAGCTCTTATGCTCAAGGTAGTACTCTACCACTTGAGCCACAGTTCCATTCTGGCTTTTTAGTGGTTAATTGGAGACAATCATAAACTGTGTTGTTAAATGTCAACTCCTTTTGACAACTACCTGAATATTTTTTTAAGTCTTATAGACTTTCCTGCCTAGACTGGTCACAGAAGGTATTTGAAGCTACTCAGCCCTAGACTCATCTTTTCCTGCTTCAGAAGATTTCCTGCCTACTGTCCTTATCTTCTAATGGGACCAATTTATTGTCAGCTTTGTAAAGGATCTAGTTTAAAGAGCTTTGATATAAATCCTATAATTTCCAAAGAAATTTTCAAAACATTGCAGAGACTTAGAAGGTGATTGTCAATCTGTGGAAAGTAAAAGCTAATCCACAAACACTTTTCTTGGGAGCTACTTTTCTTGTAGTCCTCCCAAAATGCCAACAAGTGGCCAATTGTCAATGTGGGTGGGTGGGAAAAAACTCAAATATCTTTGGCCATAAAAAAGTAATTCACATATGTATTGGTGGCTCATATCTGTAATGGTAGCTACTCAGGAGACTGTCTTGGGCAGAAAGGTCAGCCAGACTCTTATCTCCAATTAACTAGTAAAAAGCTGTAAATGAAGTTGTAGCTCAGGTGCCACTTTGAGTGAAAATGTAAGGCCTTCAGTTCAACCCCATTATTGGCACCAAAAAAGAAGAAAGATAGTTTATCTGTCATTCTCCACCTACAATGGGCCTCTTTCCACTCACTGAAGAAAGAGTAAGATGCATATACGCTACCTCATAAATAAACTTTAAACAGTAACAATAAGCTAATCAGCTAAGTTTGTACACTAGGAATGAGATTGATCGAAATTTCCCCCAGAACTTTTTGTAAATAAATTTAGATCCAATCACATATATCCATTTAGCAACCATCCCATATTTTACCAGCCAATCAGAACAGTGTTTAAGGGGCCATAAGCACAATAAAGTGCAGGTTGGAGCAAAAAGCTGCTTATAAACAGGTGCGCAAACAATGGACCCCTTGTTCATCTCCTGCAAAGTTGAACGTCAGATTCTACTCATTTGGTCCTCCATAAAACATGAGTAATTAGTAATAAGAACCTCAAAAAAAAAACTTTGGAGCCATACTTAGCTTTTTGTTTAAAGCTGAAAACTATAACTAAGAGCTTCCATCTCCATTTTTGCAGCATTCCATTTTTCTCCTGTTTCTCACACACAAGGCCAGAAACATTTCCTGTACCTGGGATCCAACACACCCTTATCTAAGGAGAAATCAAGAGAGGGCACCTACCAGGTACTGGTGGCTCCTGCCCATTTGGGAGACTGAGCTATGAGGATCATGGTTAGAAGTCAGCCCATGCAGGAGAGTTCATATCTCCAATTAACCACCAAGAGGCCAGAAGCTTTTGGCTCAAGTGGTAGAATGTCAGCTTTGAGCAAGAAAGCTAAGGGACAGCACAGGCTCTAAGTTCAAGCATAAAAAAGAGAAAGTAAGCTTTTAACTTTATGATCCATCTTGTAGAATTCCTGAGCATTGACTTCCAAACCCACACTTGTGTACATTACTCTGAACAACCAAGACAACACCCCAGAATTTTTCATTTTTTTTACCATCTCTTCCAATCCAATCCCTCATTACTAAGCATTAAGTGATTTAAGTGATATTCCATTTCTTACCATCTTGTCTTTTAGAAATCGGGGGGAGGGATATGACAGTAGTTTTATGTTGTAGAATGTATATCTATCCATTGCTCTCCATTCCATTTTTGAATGGAACTATTTATTAAATACTCACATGTCAGTTATTCTCAGATTGACTTT